>NW_027137070.1:0-222999 GCF_040869045.1 Eurosta solidaginis | reverse complement strand
ATTCTATCTTGCTTGGTTCAATATATATGGACACTTATACCTTTTAGTCGGTTAACCAATCCAGTATGACGTAGAAATTTAATCGTTAGCGATAGAACCTTGGATCAGCTTGTGGATTAATATACACATAAAAACCTACCATCTGCAAAAATAAATTCGATTCTATCTTGCTTGGTTCAATAGATATGTATACTTATCCCTTTTAGTCGGTTAACCCCGCCCACTATAACGTAGAAATAGAACCGTTAACGATAGAAGCTTAGATCAGTTTGTGGATTAATATACATATAAAAGCCTATCATCTGCAAAAACAAAATCGATTCTATCTTGCTTGGTTCAATAGATATGGACACTTATGACACTTAGTCGGTTAACCCCATTCACTTTGACGTAGAAATTGAACCGTTAACGATAGAACTTTGTATCAGCTTGTGGATTAATATACACATAAAAACCTACCATCTGCAAAATCAAAATCGATTCTATCTTGCTTGGTTCAATAGATATGTATACTTATCCCTTTTAGTCGGTTAACCCCACCCACTATAACGTAGAAATTGAACCGTTAACGATAGAAGCTTAGATCAGCTTGTGGATTAATATACACATAAAAACCTACCATATGCGGAAACAAAATCGATTCTATCTTGCTTGGTTCAATAGATATGGACACTTGTCCCTTTTAGTCGATTAACCCCACCCACAATAGATATGGACACTTATCCCTTTTAGTCGGTTACTTTGATGTAGAAATTGAACAGTTAACGATAGAACATTGAACCAGCTTGTGGATTAATATACACATAAAAACCTACCATCTGCAAAAATAAATTCGATTATATCTTGCTTGGTTCAATAGATATGTATACTTATCCCTTTTAGTCGGTTAACCCCACCCACTATAACGTAGAAATTGAACCGTTAACGATGGAAGCTTAGATGAGCTTGTGGATTAATATACACATAAAAACCTACCATCTGCAAAATCAAAATCGATTCTATCTTGCTTGGTTCAATAGATATGTATACTTATCCCTTTTAGTCGGTTAACCCCATCCACTTTGACGTAGAAATTGAACCGTTAACGATAGAACTTTGTATCAGCTTGTGGATTAATATACACATAAAAACCTACCATCTGCAAAATCAAAATCGATTCTATCTTGCTTGGTTCAATAGATATGTATACTTATCCCTTTTAGTCGGTTAACCCCACCCACTATAACGTAGAAATTGAACCGTTAACGATAGAAGCTTAGATCAGCTTGTGGATTAATATACACATAAAAACCTACCATCTGCAAAAACAAAATCGATTCTATCTTGCTTGGTTCAATAGATATGGACAATTGTCCCTTTTAGTCGGTTAACCCCACCCACAATAGATATGGACATTTATCCCTTTTAGTGGGTTAACCCCATCCACTTTGGCGTAGAAATTGAACCGTTAAATATAGAACCTTGGATCAGCTTGTAGATTAATATACACATAAAAACCTATCATCAGCAAAAACAAAATCGATTCTATCGTGCTTGGTTCAATAGATATGGATACTTATCCCTTTTAGTCGGTTAACCCCACCCACAATAGATGTGAACTTATCCCTTTTAGTCGGATAACCCCACCCAGTATGACGTAGAAATTGAACCGTTAGCGATAGAACCTTAAATCAGCTTGTGGATTAATATACACATAAAAACCTATCATCTGCAAAAATAAATTCGATTCTATCTTGCTTGGTTCAATAGATATGTATACTTATCCCTTTTAGTCGGTTAACCCCACCCACAATAGATGTGGACACTTATCCCTTTTAGTCGGATAACCCCACCCAGTATGACGTAGAAATTGAACCCTTAGCGATAGAATATTGGATCAGCTTGTGGATTAATATACATATAAAAGCTTATCATCTGCAAAAACAAAATCGATTCTATCTTGCTTGGTTCAATAGATATGGACACTTATCCCCTTTAGTCGGTTAACCCCACCCACTTTGACGTAGAAATTGATCCGTTAACGATAGAACCTTGGATCAGCTTGTGGATTAATGTACACATAAAAACCTATCATCTGCAAGAACAAAATCGATTCTATCTTGCTTGGTTCAATAGATATGGACACTTTTCCCGTTTAGTCGGTTAACCCCACCCACAATAGATATGGACACTTATACCTTTTAGTCGTTTAACCCCATCCACTTTGACGTAGAAATTGAACCGTTAACGATAGAACCTTGTATTGGCTTGTGGATTAATATACACATAAAAACCTACCATCTGCAAAAATAAAATCGATTCTATCTTGCTTGGTTCAATAGATATGGACACTTATACCTTTTAGTCGGTTAACCCCACCCAGTATGACGTAGAAATTGAACCGTTAGCGATAGAACCTTGGATCAGCTTGTGGATTAATGTACACATAAAAACCTATCATCTGCAAGAACAAAATCGATTCTATCTTGCTTGGTTCAATAGATATGGACACTTTTCCCGTTTAGTCGGTTAACCCCACCCACAATAGATATGGACACTTATACCTTTTAGTCGTTTAACCCCATCCACTTTGACGTAGAAATTGAACCGTTCACGATAGGACCTTGTATTGGCTTGTGGATTAATATACACATAAAAACCTACCATCTGCAAAAATAAAATCGATTCTGTCTTGCTTGGTTCAATAGATATGGACACTTATACCATTTAGTCGGTTAACCCCACCCACTTTGACGTAGAAATTGAACCGTTAACGATAGAACCTTGGATCAGCTTGTGGATTAAGGTACACATAAAAACCTATCATCTGCAAGAACAAAATCGATTCTATCTTGCTTGGTTCAATAGATATGGACACTTTTCCCGTTTAGTCGGTTAACCCCACCCACAATAGATATGGACACTTATCCCCTTTAGTCGGTTAACCCCATCCACTTTGACCTAGAAATTGAACCGTTAACAATAGAACCTTGTATCAGCTTGTGGATTAATATACACATAAAAACCTACCATCTGCAAAATCAAAATCGATTCTATCTTGCTTGGTTCAATAGATATGGACACTTATCCCTTTTAGTCGGTTAACCCCACCCACTTTGACGTAGAATTTGAGCCGTTAGCGATAGAATCTTGGATCAGCTTGTGGATTAATATACACATAAAAGCCTATCATCAGCAAAAACAAAATCGATTCTATCGTGCTTGATTCAATAGATATGGATACTTATCCCTTTTAGTCGGTTAAACCCATCCACTTTGACGTAGAAATTGAACCGTTAACGATACAACCTTGGATCAGCTTGTGGATTAATATACACATAAAAACCTATCATCTGCAAAAACAAAATCGATTCTATCCTGCTTGGTTCAATAGATATGGACACTTATCCCTTATAGGCGGTTAACCCCACCCACAATAGATATGGTCCCTTTTGAGTCGGTTACTTTGATGTAGAAATTGAACCGTTAACGATAGAACCTTGTATCAGCTTGTGGATTAATATACAAATAAAAACCTACCATCTGCAAAAATAAAATCGATTCTATCTTACTTCGTCCAATAGATATGGACACTTATCCCTTTTAATCGGTTAACCCCATCCAGTATGACGTAGAAATTGAACCGTTAGCGACAGAACCTTGGATTAGCTTGTGGATTAATATACACATAAAAACCTACCATCTGCAAAAATAAATTCGATTCTATCTTGCTTGGTTCAATAGATATGTATACTTATCCCTTTTAGTCGGTTAACTTCGCCCACTATAACGTAGAAATTGAACCGTTAACGATAGAAGCTTAGATCAGCTTGTGGATTAATATACACATAAAAACCTACCATCTGCAAAAATAAAATTGATTCCATCTTGCTTGGTTCAATAGATATGGACACTTATCCCTTTTAGTCGGTTAACCCCATCCACTTTGACGTAGAAATTGAACCGCTAACGATACAACCTTGGATCAGCTTGTGGATTAATATACACATAAAAACCTATCATCTGCAAAACAAAATCGATAATATCTTGCTTGGTTCAATAGATATGGACACTTATCCCCTTTAGTCGGTTAACCCCATCCACTTTGACGTAGAAATTGAACCGTTGACGATAGAACCTTGTATCAGCTTGTGGATTAATATACACATAAAAACCTATCATCTGCAAAATCAAAATCGATTCTATCTTGCTTGGTTCAATAGATATGGACACTTATCCCCTTTAGTCGGTTAACCCCATCCACTTTGACGTAGAAATTGAACCGTTAACGATAGAACCTTGTATCAGCTTGTGGATTAATATACACATAAAAACCTATCATCTGCAAAAATAAATTCGATTCTATCTTGCTTGGTTCAATAGATATGTATACTTATGCCTTTTAGTCGGTTAACCCCACCCACAATAGATGTGAACTTATCCCTTTTAGTCGGATAAACCCACCCAGTATGACGTAGAAATTGAACCCTTAGCGATAGAACCTTGGATGAGCTTGTGGATTAATATACATATAAAAACCTACCATCTGCAGAAATAAATTCGATTCTACCTTGCTTGGTTCAATAGATATGTATACTTATCCCTTTTAGTCGGTTAACCCCACCCACTATAACGTAGAAATTGAACCGTTAGCGATAGAACCTTAAATCAGCTTGTGGATTAATATACACATAAAAACCTATCATCTGCAAAAATAAATTCGATTCTATCTTGCTTGGTTCAATAGATATGTATACTTATCCCTTTTAGTCGGTTAACCCCACCCACAATAGATGTGGACACTTATCCCTTTTAGTCGGATAACCCCACCCAGTATGACGTAGAAATTGAACCCTTAGCGATAGAATATTGGATCAGCTTGTGGATTAATATACATATAAAAGCTTATCATCTGCAAAAACAAAATCGATTCTATCTTGCTTGGTTCAATAGATATGGACACTTATCCCCTTTAGTCGGTTAACCCCACCCACTTTGACGTAGAAATTGATCCGTTAACGATAGAACCTTGGATCAGCTTGTGGATTAATGTACACATAAAAACCTATCATCTGCAAAAATAAAATCGATTCTATCTTGCTTGGTTCAATAGATATGGACACTTATCCCCTTTAGTCGGTTAACCCCACCCACTTTGACGTAGAAATTGATCCGTTAACGATAGAACCTTGGGTCAGCTTGTGGATTAATGTACACATAAAAACCTATCATCTGCAAGAACAAAATCGATTCTATCTTGCTTGGTTCAATAGATATGGACACTTTTCCCGTTTAGTCGGTTAACCCCACCCACAATAGATATGGACACTTATACCTTTTAGTCGTTTAACCCCATCCACTTTGACGTAGAAATTGAACCGTTAACGATAGAACCTTGTATTGGCTTGTGGATTAATATACACATAAAAACCTACCATCTGCAAAAATAAAATCGATTCTATCTTGCTTGGTTCAATAGATATGGACACTTATACCTTTTAGTCGGTTAACCCCACCCAGTATGGCGTAGAAATTGAACCGTTAGCGATAGAACCTTGGATCAGCTTGTGGATTAATATACACATAAAAACCTACGATCTGCAAAAATAAATTCGATTCTATCTTGCTTGGTTCAATAGATATGTATACTTATCCCTTTTAGTCGGTTAACCCCACCCACTATAACGTAGAAATTGAACCGTTAACGATAGAAGCTTAGATCAGCTTGTGGATTAATATACACATAAAAACCTACCATCTGCGAAAACAAAATCGATTCTATCTTGCTTGGTTCAATAGATATGGACACTTTTCCCTTTTAGTCGGTTAACCCCACCCACAATAGATATGTACACTTATCCCTTTTAGTCGGTTACTTTGATGTATAAATTGAACCGTTAACGATACAACCTTGTATTAGCTTGTGGATTAATGTACAAATAAAAACCTACCATCTGCAAAAATAAAATCGATTCTATCTTACTTGGTTCAATAGATATGGACACTTATCCCTTTTAGTCGGTTAACCCCATCCAGTATTACGAAGAAATTGAACCGTTAGCGATAGAACCTTGGAACAGCTTGTGGACTAATATACACATAAAAACCTACCATCTGCAAAAATAAATTCGATTATATCTTGCTTGGTTCAATAGATATGTATACTTATCCCTTTTAGTCGGTTAACCCCGCCCACTATAACGTAGAAATTGAACAGTTAACGATAGAATCTTAGATCAGCTTGTGGATTAATATACACATAAAAACCTACCATCTGCAAAAAAAAAAAATCGATTCTATCTTGCTTGGTTCAATAGATATGGCCACTTGTCCCTTTTAGTCGGTTAACCCCACCCACAATAGATATGGACACTTATCCCTTTTAGTGGGTTAACCCCATCCACTTTGGCGTAGAAATTGAACCGTTAAAGATAGAACCTTGGATCAGCTTGTAGATTAATATACACATAAAAACCTATCATCAGCAAAAACAAAATCGATTCTATCGTGCTTGGTTAAATAGATATGGATACTTATCCCTTTTAGTCGGTTAACCCCATCCACTTTGACGTAGAAATTGAACCGTTAACGATACAACCTTGGATCAGCTTGTGGATTAATATACACATAAAAACCTATCATCTGCAAAAACAAAATCGATTCTATCTTGCTTGGTTCAATAGATATGGACACTTATCCCTTTTAGTCGGTTACTTTGATGTAGAAATTGAACCGTTAACGATAGAACCTTGTATAAGCTTGTGGATTAATATACAAATAAAAACCTACCATCTGCAAAAATAAAATCGATTCTATCTTACTTCGTTCAATAGATATGGACACTTATCCCTTTTAGTCGGTTAACCCCATCCAGTATGACGTAGAAATTGAACCGTTAGCAATAGAACCTTGGAACAGTTTGTGGATTAATATACACATAAAAACCTACCATCTGCAAAAATAAATTCGATTCTATCTTGCTTGGTTCAATAGATATGGACACTTATCCCCTTTAGTCGGTTAACCCCACCCACTTTGACGTAGAAATTGAACCGTTAACGATAGAACCTTGGATCAGCTTGTGGATTAATGTACACATAAAAACCTATCATCTGCAAGAACAAAATCGATTCTATCTTGCTTGATTCAATAGATATGAACACTTTTCCCGTTTAGTCGGTTAACCCCACCCACAATAGATATGTACACTTATACCTTTTAGTCGTTTAACCCCATCCACTTTGGCGTAGAAATTGAACCGTTAAAGATAGAACCTTGGATCAGCTTGTAGATTAATATACACATAAAAACCTATCATCAGCAAAAACAAAATCGAGTCTATCGTGCTTGGTTCAATAGATATGGATACTTATCCCTTTTAGTCGGTTAACCCCATCCACTTTGACGTAGAAATTGAACCGTTAACGATATAACCTTGGATCAGCTTGTGGATTAATATACACATAAAAACCTATCATCTGCAAAAACAAAATCGATTCTATCTTGCTTGGTTCAATAGATATGGACACTTATCCCTTTTAGTCGGTTACTTTGATGTAGAAATTGAACCGTTAACGATAGAACCTTGTATAAGCTTGTGGATTAATATACAAATAAAAACCTACCATCTGCAAAAATAAAATCGATTCTATCTTACTTCGTTCAATAGATATGGACACTTATCCCTTTTAGTCGGTTAACCCCATCCAGTATGACGTAGAAATTGAACCGTTAGCGATAGAACCTTGGAACAGTTTGTGGATTAATATACACATAAAAACCTACCATCTGCAAAAATAAATTCGATTCTATCTTGCTTGGTTCAATAGATATGGACACTTATCCCCTTTAGTCGGTTAACCCCACCCACTTTGACGTAGAAATTGAACCGTTAACGATAGAACCTTGGATCAGCTTGTGGATTAATGTACACATAAAAACCTATCATCTGCAAGAACAAAATCGATTATATCTTGCTTGATTCAATAGATATGAACAATTTTCCCGTTTAGTCGGTTAACCCCACCCACAATAGATATGGACACTTATACCTTTTAGTCGTTTAACCCCATCCACTTTGACGTAGAAATTGAACCGTTAACGATAGAACCTTGTATTAGCTTGTGGATTAATATACACATAAAAACCTACCATCTGCAAAAATAAAATCGATTCTATCTTGCTTGGTTCAATAGATATGGACACTTATACCTTTTAGTCGGTTAACCCAATCCAGTATGACGTAGAAATTGAACCGTTAGCGATAGAACCTTGGATCAGCTTGTGGATTAATATACACATAAAAACCTACCATCTGCAAAAATAAATTCGATTCTATCTTGCTTGGTTCAATAGATATGTATACTTATCCCTTTTAGTCGGTTAACCCCGCCCACTATAACGTAGAAATAGAACCGTTAACGATAGAAGCTTAGATCAGTTTGTGGATTAATATACATATGAAAGCCTATCATCTGCAAAAACAAAATCGATTCTATCTTGCTTGGTTCAATAGATATGGACACTTATGACACTTAGTCGGTTAACCCCATCCACTTTGACGTAGAAATTGAACCGTTAACGATAGAACTTTGTATCAGCTTGTGGATTAATATACACATAAAAACCTACCATCTGCAAAATCAAAATCGATTCTATCTTGCTTGGTTCAATAGATATGTATACTTATCCCTTTTAGTCGGTTAACCCCACCCACTATAACGTAGAAATTGAACCGTTAACGATAGAAGCTTAGATCAGCTTGTGGATTAATATACACATAAAAACCTACCATATGCGAAAACAAAATCGATTCTATCTTGCTTGGTTCAATAGATATGGACACTTGTCCCTTTTAGTCGATTAACTCTACCCACAATAGATATGGACACTTATCCCTTTTAGTCGGTTACTTTGATGTAGAAATTGAACCGTTAACGATAGAACATTGAACCAGCTTGTGGATTAATATACACATAAAAACCTACCATCTGCAAAAATAAATTCGATTCTATCTTGCTTGGTTCAATAGATATATATACTTATCCCTTTTAGTCGGTAAACCCCACCCAATATAACGTAGAAATTGAACCGTTAACGATGGAAGCTTAGGTCAGCTTGTGGATTAATATACACATAAAAACCTACCATCTGCAAAAACAAAATCGATTCTATCTTGCTTGGTTCAATAGATATGGACAATTGTCCCTTTTAGTCGGTTAACCCCACCCACAATAGATATGGACACTTATCCCTTTTAGTGGGTTAACCCCATCCACTTTGGCGTAGAAATTGAACCGTTAAATATAGAACCTTGGATCAGCTTGTAGATTAATATACACATAAAAACCTATCATCAGCAAAAACAAAATCGATTCTATCGTGCTTGGTTCAATAGATATGGATACTTATCCCTTTTACTCGGTTAAACCCATCCACTTTGACGTAGAAATTGAACCGTTAACGATACAACCTTGGATCAGCTTGTGGATTAATATACACATAAAAACCTATCATCTGCAAAAACAAAATCGATTCTATCTTGCTTGGTTCAATAGATATTGACACTTATCCCTTATAGTCGGTTAACCCCAACCACAATAGATATGGTCCCTTTTGAGTCGGTTACTTTGATGTAGAAATTGAACCGTTAACGATAGAACCTTGTATCAGCTTGTGGATTAATATACAAATAAAAACCTACCATCTGCAAAAATAAAATCGATTCTATTTTACTTCGTTGAATAGATATGGACACTTATCCCTTTTAATCGGTTAACCCCATCCAGTATGACGTAGAAATTGAACCGTTAGCGACAGAACCTTGGATCAGCTTGTGGATTAATATACACAGAAAAACCTACCATCTGCAAAAATAAATTCGATTCTATCTTGCTTGGTTCAATAGATATGTATACTTATCCCTTTTAGTCGGTTAACCTCGCCCACTATAACGTAGAAATTGAACCGTTAACGATAGAAGCTTAGATCAGCCTGTGGATTAATATACACATAAAAACCTACCATCTGCAAAAATAAAATTGATTCTATCTTGCTTGGTTCAATAGATATGGACACTTATCCCCTTTAGTCGGTTAACCCCATCCACTTTGACGTAGAAATTGAACCGTTAACGATAGAACCTTGTATCAGCTTGTGGATTAATATACACATAAAAACCTACCATCTGCAAAATCAAAATCGATTCTATCTTGCTTGGTTCAATAGATATGGACACTTATCCCTTTTAGTCGGTTAACCCCACCCACTTTGACAGAGAATTTGAACCGTTAGACATAGAACCTTGGATCAGCTTGTGTATTAATATACACATAAAAGCCTATCATCTGCAAAAACAGAATCGATTCTATCTTGCTTGGTTCAATAGATATGGACACTTATCCCCTTTAGTCGGTTAACCCCATCCACTTTGACGGAGAAATTGAACCGTTAACGATAGAACCTTGTATCAGCTTGTGGATTAATATACACATAAAAACCTATCATCTGCAAAACCAAATCGATTCTATCTTGCTTGGTTCAATAGATATGGACACTTATCCCTTTTAGTCGGTTAACCCCACCCACTTTGACGGAGAATTTGAACCGTTAGCCATAGAACCTTGGATCAGCTTGTGTATTAATACACACATAAAAGCCTATCATCTGCAAAAACAAAATCGATTCTATCTTGCTTGGTTCAATAGATATGGACACTTATCCCCTTTAGTCGGTTAACCCCATCCACTGTGACGTAGAAATTGAACCGTCAACGATAGCACCTTGTATCAGCTTGTGGATGAATATACACATAAAAACCTATCATCTGCAAAAATAAATTCGATTCTATCTTGCTTGGTTCAATAGATATGTATACTTATCCCTTTTAGTCGGTTAACCCCACCCACAATAGATGTGAACTTATCCCTTTTAGTCGGATAACCCCACCCAGTATGACGTAGAAATTGAACCCTTAGCTATAGAACCTTGGATGAGCTTGTGGATTAATATACACATAAAAACCTACCATCTGCAAAAATAAATTCGATTCTATCTTGCTTGGTTCAATAGATATGTATACTTATCCCTTTTAGTCGGTTAACCCCACCCACTATAACGTAGAAATTGAACCGTTAGCGATAGAACCTTAAATCAGCTTGTGGATTAATATACACATAAAAACCTATCATCTGCAAAAATAAATTCGATTCTATTTTGCTTGGTTCAATAGATATGTATACTTATCCCTTTTAGTCGGTTAACCCCACCCACAATAGATGTAGACACTTATCCCTTTTAGTCGGATAACCCCATCCACTTTGGCGTAGAAATTGAACCGTTAAAGATAGAACCTTGGATCAGCTTGTAGATTAATATACACATAAAAACCTATCATCAGCAAAAACAAAATCGATTCTATCGTGCTTGGTTCAATAGATATGGATACTTATCCCTTTTAGTCGGTTAACCCCATCCACTTTTACGTAGAAATTGAACCGTTAACGATACAACCATGGATCAACTTGTGGATTAATATACACATAAAAACCTATCATCTGCAAAAACAAAATCGATTCTATCGTGCTTGGTTCAATAGATATGGACACTTATCTCTTTTAGTCGGTTACTTTGATGTAGAAATTGAACCGTTAACGATAGAACCTTGTATAAGCTTGTGGATTAATATACACATAAAAACCTATCATCAGCAAAAACAAAATCGATTCTATCGTGCTTGGTTCAATAGATATGGATACTTATCCCTTTTAGTCGGTTAACCCCATCCACTTTTACGTAGAAATTGAACCGTTAACGATACAACCATGGATCAGCTTGTGGATTAATATACACATAAAAACCTATCATCTGCAAAAACAAAATCGATTCTATCTTGCTTGGTTCAATAGATATGGACACTTATCTCTTTTAGTCGGTTACTTTGATGTAGAAATTGAACCGTTAACGATAGAACCTTGTATAAGCTTGTGGATTAATATACACATAAAAACCTATCATCAGCAAAAACAAAATCGATTCTATCGTGCTTGGTTCAATAGATATGGACACTTATCCCCTTTAGTCGGTTAACCCCACCCACTTTGACGTAGAAATTGAACCGTTAACGATAGAACCTTGGATCAGCTTGTGGATTAATGTACACATAAAAAGCTATCATCTGCAAGAACAAAATCGATTCTATCTTGCTTGGTTCAATAGATATGGACACTTATCTCTTTTAGTCGGTTACTTTGATGTAGAAATTGAACCGTTAACGATAGAACCTTGTATAAGCTTGTGGATTAATATACACATAAAAACCTATCATCAGCAAAAACAAAATCGATTCTATCGTGCTTGGTTCAATAGATATGGACACTTATACCTTTTAGTCGTTTAACACCATCCACTTTGACCTAGAAATTGAACCGTTAACGATAGGACCTTGTATTGGCTTGTTGATTAATATACACATAAAAACCTACCATCTGCAAAAATAAAATCGATTCTATCTTGCTTGGTTCAATAGATATGGACACTTATACCTTTTAGTCGGTTAACCCCACCCAGTATGACGTAGAAATTGAACCGTTAGAGATAGAACCATGGATCAGCTTGTGGATTAATATACACATAAAAACCTACCATCTGCAAAAATTAATTCGATTCTATCTTGCTTGGTTCAATAGATATGTATACTTATCCCTTTTAGTCGGTTAACCCCACCCACAATAGATGTGGACACTTATCCCTTTTAGTCGGATAACCCCACCCAGTATGACGTAGAAATTGAACCCTTAGCGATAGAATATTGGATAAGCTTGTGGATTAATATACATATAAAAGCTCATCATCTGCAAAAACAAAATCGATTCTATCTTGCTTGGTTCAATAGATATGGACACTTATCCCCTTTAGTCGGTTAACCCCACCCACTTTGACGTAGAAATTGAACCGTTAACGATAGAACCTTGGATCAGCTTGTGGATTAATTTACACATAAAAACCTATCATCTGCATAAAAAAAATCGATTCTATCTTGCTTGGTTCAATAGATATGGCCACTTGTCCCTTTTAGTCGGTTAACCCCACCCACAATAGATATGGACACTTATCCCTTTTAGTGGGTTAACCCCATCCACTTTGGCGTAGAAATTGAACCGTTAAAGATAGAACCTTGGATCAGCTTGTAGATTAATATACACATAAAAACCTATCATCAGCAAAAACAAAATCGATTCTATCGTGCTTGGTTCAATAGATATGGATACTTATCCCTTTTAGTCGGTTAACCCCATCCACTTTTACGTAGAAATTGAACCGTTAACGATACAACCATGGATCAGCTTGTGGATTAATATACACATAAAAACCTATCATCTGCAAAAACAAAATCGATTCTATCTTGCTTGGTTCAATAGATATGGACACTTATCTCTTTTAGTCGGTTACTTTGATGTAGAAATTGAACCGTTAACGATAGAACCTTGTATAAGCTTGTGGATTAATATACAAATAAAAACCTACCATCTGCAAAAATAAAATCGATTCTATCTTACTTCGTTCAATAGATATGGACACTTATCCCTTTTAGTCGGTTAACCCCATCCAGTATGACGTAGAAATTGAACCGTTAACGATACAACCTTGGATCAGCTTGTGGATTAATGTACACATAAAAAGCTATCATCTGCAAGAACAAAATCGATTCTATCTTGCTTGATTCAATAGATATGAACACTTTTCCCGTTTAGTCGGTTAACCCCACCCACAATAGATATGGACACTTATACCTTTTAGTCGTTTAACCCCATCCACTTTGGCGTAGAAATTGAACCGTTA
Source organism: Eurosta solidaginis (assembly GCF_040869045.1). Lineage (NCBI taxonomy): Eukaryota > Metazoa > Arthropoda > Insecta > Diptera > Tephritidae > Eurosta > Eurosta solidaginis. Next base: position 209,181 of record NW_027137070.1, on the reverse strand, counting down.
AAGATAGAACCTTGGATCAGCTTGTAGATTAATATACACATAAAAACCTATCATCTGCAAAAACAAAATCGATTCTATCTTGCTTGGTTCAATAGATCTGGACACTTATCCCTTTTAGTCGGTTACTTTGATGTAGAAATTGAACCGTTAACGATAGAACCTTGTATAAGCTTGTGGATTAATATACAAATAAAAACCTACCATCTGCAAAAATAAAATCGATTCTATCTTACTTCGTTCAATAGATATGGACACTTATCCCTTTTAGTCGGTTAACCCAATCCAGTATGACGTAGAAATTGAACCGTTAGCGATAGAACCTTGGATCAGCTTGTGGATTAATATACACATAAAAACCTACCATCTGCAAAAATAAATTCGATTCTATCTTGCTTGGTTCAATAGATATGTATACTTATCCCTTTTAGTCGGTTAACCCCGCCCACTATAACGTAGAAATAGAACCGTTAACGATAGAAGCTTAGATCAGTTTGTGGATTAATATACATATGAAAGCCTATCATCTGCAAAAACAAAATCGATTCTATCTTGCTTGGTTCAATAGATAGACACTTATGACACTTAGTCGGTTAACCCCATCCACTTTGACGTAGAAATTGAACCGTTAACGATAGAACTTTGTATCAGCTTGTGGATTAATATACACATAAAAACCTACCATCTGCAAAATCAAAATCGATTCTATCTTGCTTGGTTCAATAGATATGTATACTTATCCCTTTTAGTCGGTTAACCCCACCCACTATAACGTAGAAATTGAACCGTTAACGATAGAAGCTTAGATCAGCTTGTGGATTAATATACACATAAAAACCTACCATATGCGAAAACAAAATCGATTCTATCTTGCTTGGTTCAATAGATATGGACACTTGTCCCTTTTAGTCGATTAACTCTACCCACAATAGATATGGACACTTATCCCTTTTAGTCGGTTACTTTGATGTAGAAATTGAACCGTTAACGATAGAACATTGAACCAGCTTGTGGATTAATATACACATAAAAACCTACCATCTGCAAAAATAAATTCGATTCTATCTTGCTTGGTTCAATAGATATATATACTTATCCCTTTTAGTCGGTAAACCCCACCCAATATAACGTAGAAATTGAACCGTTAACGATGGAAGCTTAGGTCAGCTTGTGGATTAATATACACATAAAAACCTACCATCTGCAAAAACAAAATCGATTCTATCTTGCTTGGTTCAATAGATATGGACAATTGTCCCTTTTAGTCGGTTAACCCCACCCACAATAGATATGGACACTTATCCCTTTTAGTGGGTTAACCCCATCCACTTTGGCGTAGAAATTGAACCGTTAAATATAGAACCTTGGATCAGCTTGTAGATTAATATACACATAAAAACCTATCATCAGCAAAAACAAAATCGATTCTATCGTGCTTGGTTCAATAGATATGGATACTTATCCCTTTTACTCGGTTAAACCCATCCACTTTGACGTAGAAATTGAACCTTTAACGATACAACCTTGGATCAGCTTGTGGATTAATATACACATAAAAACCTATCATCTGCAAAAACAAAATCGATTCTATCTTGCTTGGTTCAATAGATATTGACACTTATCCCTTATAGTCGGTTAACCCCAACCACAATAGATATGGTCCCTTTTGAGTCGGTTACTTTGATGTAGAAATTGAACCGTTAACGATAGAACCTTGTATCAGCTTGTGGATTAATATACAAATAAAAACCTACCATCTGCAAAAATAAAATCGATTCTATTTTACTTCGTTGAATAGATATGGACACTTATCCCTTTTAATCGGTTAACCCCATCCAGTATGACGTAGAAATTGAACCGTTAGCGACAGAACCTTGGATCAGCTTGTGGATTAATATACACAGAAAAACCTACCATCTGCAAAAATAAATTCGATTCTATCTTGCTTGGTTCAATAGATATGTATACTTATCCCTTTTAGTCGGTTAACCTCGCCCACTATAACGTAGAAATTGAACCGTTAACGATAGAAGCTTAGATCAGCCTGTGGATTAATATACACATAAAAACCTACCATCTGCAAAAATAAAATTGATTCTATCTTGCTTGGTTCAATAGATATGGACACTTATCCCCTTTAGTCGGTTAACCCCATCCACTTTGACGTAGAAATTGAACCGTTAACGATAGAACCTTGTATCAGCTTGTGGATTAATATACACATAAAAACCTACCATCTGCAAAACCAAAATCGATTCTATCTTGCTTGGTTCAATAGATATGGACACTTATCCCTTTTAGTCGGTTAACCCCACCCACTTTGACGGAGAATTTGAACCGTTAGACATAGAACCTTGGATCAGCTTGTGTATTAATATACACATAAAAGCCTATCATCTGCAAAAACAAAATCGATTCTATCTTGCTTGGTTCAATAGATATGGACACTTATCCCCTTTAGTCGGTTAACCCCATCCACTTTGACGGAGAAATTGAACCGTTAACGATAGAACCTTGTATCAGCTTGTGGATTAATATACACATAAAAACCTATCATCTGCAAAACCAAATCGATTCTATCTTGCTTGGTTCAATAGATATGGACACTTATCCCTTTTAGTCGGTTAACCCCACCCACTTTGACGGAGAATTTGAACCGTTAGCCATAGAACCTTGGATCAGCTTGTGTATTAATACACACATAAAAGCCTATCATCTGCAAAAACAAAATCGATTCTATCTTGCTTGGTTCAATAGATATGGACACTTATCCCCTTTAGTCGGTTAACCCCATCCACTGTGACGTAGAAATTGAACCGTCAACGATAGCACCTTGTATCAGCTTGTGGATGAATATACACATAAAAACCTATCATCTGCAAAAATAAATGCGATTCTATCTTGCTTGGTTCAATAGATATGTATACTTATCCCTTTTAGTCGGTTAACCCCACCCACAATAGATGTGAACTTATCCCTTTTAGTCGGATAACCCCACCCAGTATGACGTAGAAATTGAACCCTTAGCTATAGAACCTTGGATGAGCTTGTGGATTAATATACACATAAAAACCTACCATCTGCAAAAATAAATTCGATTCTATCTTGCTTGGTTCAATAGATATGTATACTTATCCCTTTTAGTCGGTTAACCCCACCCACTATAACGTAGAAATTGAACCGTTAGCGATAGAACCTTAAATCAGCTTGTGGATTAATATACACATAAAAACCTATCATCTGCAAAAATAAATTCGATTCTATTTTGCTTGGTTCAATAGATATGTATACTTATCCCTTTTAGTCGGTTAACCCCACCCACAATAGATGTAGACACTTATCCCTTTTAGTCGGATAACCCCATCCACTTTGGCGTAGAAATTGAACCGTTAAAGATAGAACCTTGGATCAGCTTGTAGATTAATATACACATAAAAACCTATCATCAGCAAAAACAAAATCGATTCTATCGTGCTTGGTTCAATAGATATGGATACTTATCCCTTTTAGTCGGTTAACCCCATCCACTTTTACGTAGAAATTGAACCGTTAACGATACAACCATGGATCAACTTGTGGATTAATATACACATAAAAACCTATCATCTGCAAAAACAAAATCGATTCTATCGTGCTTGGTTCAATAGATATGGACACTTATCTCTTTTAGTCGGTTACTTTGATGTAGAAATTGAACCGTTAACGATAGAACCTTGTATAAGCTTGCGGATTAATATACACATAAAAACCTATCATCAGCAAAAACAAAATCGATTCTATCGTGCTTGGTTCAATAGATATGGATACTTATCCCTTTTAGTCGGTTAACCCCATCCACTTTTACGTAGAAATTGAACCGTTAACGATACAACCATGGATCAGCTTGTGGATTAATATACACATAAAAACCTATCATCTGCAAAAACAAAATCGATTCTATCTTGCTTGGTTCAATAGATATGGACACTTATCTCTTTTAGTCGGTTACTTTGATGTAGAAATTGAACCGTTAACGATAGAACCTTGTATAAGCTTGCGGATTAATATACACATAAAAACCTATCATCAGCAAAAACAAAATCGATTCTATCGTGCTTGGTTCAATAGATATGGACACTTATCCCCTTTAGTCGGTTAACCCCACCCACTTTGACGTAGAAATTGAACCGTTAACGATAGAACCTTGGATCAGCTTGTGGATTAATGTACACATAAAAAGCTATCATCTGCAAGAACAAAATCGATTCTATCTTGCTTGGTTCAATAGATATGGACACTTATCTCTTTTAGTCGGTTACTTTGATGTAGAAATTGAACCGTTAACGATAGAACCTTGTATAAGCTTGTGGATTAATATACACATAAAAACCTATCATCAGCAAAAACAAAATCGATTCTATCGTGCTTGGTTCAATAGATATGGACACTTATACCTTTTAGTCGTTTAACACCATCCACTTTGACCTAGAAATTGAACCGTTAACGATAGGACCTTGTATTGGCTTGTTGATTAATATACACATAAAAACCTACCATCTGCAAAAATAAAATCGATTCTATCTTGCTTGGTTCAATAGATATGGACACTTATACCTTTTAGTCGGTTAACCCCACCCAGTATGACGTAGAAATTGAACCGTTAGAGATAGAACCATGGATCAGCTTGTGGATTAATATACACATAAAAACCTACCATCTGCAAAAATTAATTCGATTCTATCTTGCTTGGTTCAATAGATATGTATACTTATCCCTTTTAGTCGGTTAACCCCACCCACAATAGATGTGGACACTTATCCCTTTTAGTCGGATAACCCCACCCAGTATGACGTAGAAATTGAACCCTTAGCGATAGAATATTGGATAAGCTTGTGGATTAATATACATATAAAAGCTCATCATCTGCAAAAACAAAATCGATTCTATCTTGCTTGGTTCAATAGATATGGACACTTATCCCCTTTAGTCGGTTAACCCCACCCACTTTGACGTAGAAATTGAACCGTTAACGATAGAACCTTGGATCAGCTTGTGGATTAATTTACACATAAAAACCTATCATCTGCATAAAAAAAATCGATTCTATCTTGCTTGGTTCAATAGATATGGCCACTTGTCCCTTTTAGTCGGTTAACCCCACCCACAATAGATATGGACACTTATCCCTTTTAGTGGGTTAACCCCATCCACTTTGGCGTAGAAATTGAACCGTTAAAGATAGAACCTTGGATCAGCTTGTAGATTAATATACACATAAAAACCTATCATCAGCAAAAACAAAATCGATTCTATCGTGCTTGGTTCAATAGATATGGATACTTATCCCTTTTAGTCGGTTAACCCCATCCACTTTTACGTAGAAATTGAACCGTTAACGATACAACCATGGATCAGCTTGTGGATTAATATACACATAAAAACCTATCATCTGCAAAAACAAAATCGATTCTATCTTGCTTGGTTCAATAGATATGGACACTTATCTCTTTTAGTCGGTTACTTTGATGTAGAAATTGAACCGTTAACGATAGAACCTTGTATAAGCTTGTGGATTAATATACAAATAAAAACCTACCATCTGCAAAAATAAAATCGATTCTATCTTCCTTCGTTCAATAGATATGGACACTTATCCCTTTTAGTCGGTTAACCCCATCCAGTATGACGTAGAAATTGAACCGTTAACGATACAACCTTGGATCAGCTTGTGGATTAATGTACACATAAAAAGCTATCATCTGCAAGAACAAAATCGATTCTATCTTGCTTGATTCAATAGATATGAACACTTTTCCCGTTTAGTCGGTTAACCCCACCCACAATAGATATGGACACTTATACCTTTTAGTCGTTTAACCCCATCCACTTTGGCGTAGAAATTGAACCGTTAAAGATAGAACCTTGGATCAGCTTGTAGATTAATATACACATAAAAACCTATCATCTGCAAAAACAAAATCGATTCTATCTTGCTTGGTTCAATAGATCTGGACACTTATCCCTTTTAGTCGGTTACTTTGATGTAGAAATTGAACCGTTAACGATAGAACCTTGTGTAAGCTTGTGGATTAATATACAAATAAAAACCTACCATCTGCAAAAATAAAATCGATTCTATCTTACTTCGTTCAATAGATATGGACACTTATCCCTTTTAGTCGGTTAACCCCATCCAGTATGACGTAGAAATTGAACCGTTAGCGATAGAACCTTGGAACAGTTTGTGGATTAATATACACATAAAAACCTACCATCTGCAAAAATAAATTCGATTCTATCTTGCTTGGTTCAATAGATATGGACACTTATCCCCTTTAGTCGGTTAACCCCACCCACTTTGACGTAGAAATTGAACCGTTAACGATAGAACCTTGGATCAGCTTGTGGATTAATGTACACATAAAAACCTATCATCTGCAAGAACAAAATCGATTCTATCTTGCTTGATTCAATAGATATGAACACTTTTCCCGTTTAGTCGGTTAACCCCACCCACAATAGATATGGACACTTATACCTTTTAGTCGTTTAACCCCATCCACTTTGACGTAGAAATTGAACCGTTAACGATAGAACCTTGTATTAGCTTGTGGATTAATATACACATAAAAACCTACCATCTGCAAAAATAAAATCGATTCTATCTTGCTTGGTTCAATATATATGGACACTTATACCTTTTAGTCGGTTAACCCAATCCAGTATGACGTAGAAATTGAATCGTTAGCGATAGAACCTTGGATCAGCTTGTGGATTAATATACACATAAAAACCTACCATCTGCAAAAATAAATTCGATTCTATCTTGCTTGGTTCAATAGATATGTATACTTATCCCTTTTAGTCGGTTAACCCCGCCCACTATAACGTAGAAATAGAACCGTTAACGATAGAAGCTTAGATCAGTTTGTGGATTAATATACATATAAAAGCCTATCATCTGCAAAAACAAAATCGATTCTATCTTGCTTGGTTCAATAGATATGGACACTTATGACACTTAGTCGGTTAACCCCATCCACTTTGACGTAGAAATTGAACCGTTAACGATAGAACTTTGTATCAGCTTGTGGATTAATATACACATAAAAACCTACCATCTGCAAAATCAAAATCGATTCTATCTTGCTTGGTTCAATAGATATGTATACTTATCCCTTTTAGTCGGTTAACCCCACCCACTATAACGTAGAAATTGAACCGTTAACGATAGAAGCTTAGATCAGCTTGTGGATTAATATACACATAACAACCTACCATATGCGAAAACAAAATCGATTCTATCTTGCTTGGTTCAATAGATATGGACACTTGTCCCTTTTAGTCGATTAACCCCACCCACAATAGATATGGACACTTATCCCTTTTAGTCGGTTACTTTGATGTAGAAATTGAACCGTTAACGATAGAACATTGAACCAGCTTGTGGATTAATATACACATAAAAACCTACCATCTGCAAAAATAAATTCGATTATATCTTGCTTGGTTCAATAGATATGTATACTTATCCCTTTTAGTCGGTTAACCCCACCCACTATAACGTAGAAATTGAACCGTTAACGATGGAAGCTTAGATGAGCTTGTGGATTAATATACACATAAAAACCTACCATCTGCAAAATCAAAATCGATTCTATCTTGCTTGGTTCAATAGATATGTATACTTATCCCTTTTAGTCGGTTAACCCCATCCACTCTGACGTAGAAATTGAACCGTTAACGATAGAACTTTGTATCAGCTTGTGGATTAATATACACATAAAAACCTACCATCTGCAAAATCAAAATCGATTCTATCTTGCTTGGTTCAATAGATATGTATACTTATCCCTTTTAGTCGGTTAACCCCACCCACTATAACGTAGAAATTGAACCGTTAACGATGGAAGCTTAGATGAGCTTGTGGATTAATATACACATAAAAACCTACCATCTGCAAAATCAAAATCGATTCTATCTTGCTTGGTTCAATAGATATGTATACTTATCCCTTTTAGTCGGTTAACCCCACCCACTATAACGTAGAAATTGAACCGTTAACGATAGAAGCTTAGATCAGCTTGTGGATTAATATACACATAAAAACCTACCATCTGCAAAAACAAAATCGATTCTATCTTGCTTGGTTCAATAGATATGGACAATTGTCCCTTTTAGTCGGTTAACCCCACCCACAATAGATATGGACATTTATCCCTTTTAGTGGGTTAACCCCATCCACTTTGGCGTAGAAATTGAACCGTTAAAGATAGAACCTTGGATCAGCTTGTAGATTAATATACACATAAAAACCTATCATCAGCAAAAACAAAATCGATTCTATCGTGCTTGGTTCAATAGATATGGATACTTATCCCTTTTAGTCGGTTAAACCCATCCACTTTGACGTAGAAATTGAACCGTTAGCGATACAATCTTGGATCAACTTGTGGATTAATATACAAATAAAAACCTATCATCTGCAAAAACAAAATCGATTCTATCTTGCTTGGTTCAATAGATATGGACACTTATCCCTTATAGTCGGTTAACCCCACCCACAATAGATATGGTCCCTTTTGAGTCGGTTACTTTGATGTAGAAATTGAACCGTTAACGATAGAACCTTGTATCAGCTTTTAATATACAAATAAAAACCTACCATCTGCAAAAATAAAATCGATTCTATCTTACTTCGTTGAATAGATATGGACACTTATCCCTTTTAATCGGTTAACCCCATCCAGTATGACGTAGAAATTGAACCGTTAGCGACAGAACCTTGGATCAGCTTGTGGATTAATATACACAGAAAAACCTACCATCTGCAAAACTAAATTCGATTCTATCTTGCTTGGTTCAATAGATATGTATACTTATCCCTTTTAGTCGGTTAACCTCGCCCACTATAACGTAGAAATTGAACCGTTAACGATAGAAGCTTAGATCAGCCTGTGGATTAATATACACATAAAAACCTACCATCTGCAAAAATAAAATTGATTCTATCTTGCTTGGTTCAATAGATATGGACACTTATCCCCTTTAGTCGGTTAACCCCATCCACTTTGACGGAGAAATTGGACCGTTAACGATAGAACCTTGTATCAGCTTGTGGATTAATATACACATAAAAACCTATCATCTGCAAAACCAAATCGATTCTATCTTGCTTGGTTCAATAGATATGGACACTTATCCCCTTTAGTCGGTTAACCCCATCCACTGTGACGTAGAAATTGAACCGTTAACGATAGAACCTTGTATCACTTTTTGTGGATGAATATACACATAAAAACCTATCATCTGCAAAAATAAATTCGATTCTATCTTGCTTGGTTCAATAGATATGTATACTTATCCCTTTTAGTCGGTTAACCCCACCCACAATAGATGTGAACTTATCCCTTTTAGTCGGATAACCCCACCCAGTATGACGTAGAAATTGAACCCTTAGCTATAGAACCTTGAATGAGCTTGTGGATTAATATACACATAAAAACCTACCATCTGCAAAAATAAATTCGATTCTATCTTGCTTGGTTCAATAGATATGTATACCTATCCCTTTTAGTCGGTTAACCCCACCCACTATAACGTAGAAATTGAACCGTTAGCGATAGAACCTTAAATCAGCTTGTGGATTAATATACACATAAAAACCTATCATCTGCAAAAATAAATTCGATTCTATCTTGCTTGGTTCAATAGATATGTATACTTATCCCTTTTAGTCGGTTAACCCCACCCACAATAGATGTGGACACTTATCCCTTTTAGTCGGATAACCCCACCCAGTATGACGTAGAAATTGAACCCTTTGCGATAGAATATTGGATAAGCTTGCGGATTAATATACATATAAAAGCTTATCATCTGCAAAAACAAAATCGATTCTATCTTGCTTGGTTCAATAGATATGGACACTTATCCCCTTTAGTCGGTTAACCCCACCCACTTTGACGTAGAAATTGAACCGTTAACGATAGAACCTTGGATCAGCTTGTGGATTAATTTACACATAAAAACCTATCATCTCCAAGAACAAAATCGATTCTATCTTGATTGGTTCAATAGATATGGACACTTTTCCCGTTTAGTCGGTTAACCCCACCCACAATAGATATGGACACTTATACCTTTTAGTAGTTTAACACCATCTACTTTGACGTAGAAATTGAACCGTTAACGATAGAACCTTGTATTGGCTTGTTGATTAATATACACATAAAAACCTACCATCTGCAAAAATAAAATCGATTCTATCTTGCTTGGTTCAATAGATATGGACACTTATACCTTTTAGTCGGTTAACCCCACCCAGTATGACGTAGAAATTGAACCGTTAGCGATAGAACCTTGGATCAGCTTGTGGATTAATATACACATAAAAACCTACCATCTGCAAAAATTAATTCGATTCTATCTTGCTTGGTTCAATAGATGTGTATACTTATCCCTTTTAGTCGGTTAACCCCACCCACTATAACGTAGAAATTGAACCGTTAACGATAGAAGCTTAGATCAGCTTGTGGATTAATGTACACATAAAAACCTACCATCTGCGAAAACAAAATCGATTCTATCTTGCTTGGTTCAATAGATATGGACACTTTTCCCTTTTAGTCGGTTAACCCCACCCACAATAGATATGTACACTTATCCCTTTTAGTCGGTTACTTTGATGTATAAATTGAACCGTTAACGATACAACCTTGTATTAGCTTGTGGATTAATATACAAATAAAAACCTACCATCTGCCAAAATAAAATCGATTCTAACTTACTTCGTTCAATAGATATGGACACTTATCCCTTTTAGTCGGTTAACCCCACCCAGTATGACGTAGAAATTGAACCGTTAGCGATAGAACCTTGGATCAGCTTGTGGATTAATATACACATAAAAACCCACCATCTGCAAAAATTAATTCGATTCTATCTTGCTTGGTTCAATAGATGTGTATACTTATCCCTTTTAGTCGGTTAACCCCACCCACTATAACGTAGAAATTGAACCGTTAACGATAGAAGCTTAGATCAGCTTGTGGATTAATATACACATAAAAACCTACCATCTGCGAAAACAAAATCGATTCTATCTTGCTTGGTTCAATAGATATGGACACTTTTCCCTTTTAGTCGGTTAACCCCACCCACAATAGATATGTACACTTATCCCTTTTAGTCGGTTACTTTGATGTATAAATTGAACCGTTAACGATACAACCTTGTATTAGCTTGTGGATTAATATACAAATAAAAACCTACCATCTGCCAAAATAAAATCGATTCTAACTTACTTCGTTCAATAGATATGGACACTTATCCCTTTTAGTCGGTTAACCCCATCCAGTATGACGTAGAAATTGAACCGTTAGCGATAGAACCTTGGATCAGCTTGTGGACTAATATACACATAAAAACCTACCATCTGCAAAAATAAAATCGATTCTAACTTACTTCGTTCAATAGATATGGACACTTATCCCTTTTAGTCGGTTAACCCCATCCAGTATGACGTAGAAATTGAACCGTTAGCGATAGAACCTTGGATCAGCTTGTGGATTAATATACACATAAAACCCTACCATCTGCAAAAACAAAATCGATTCTATCTTGCTTGGTTCAATAGATATGGCCACTTGTCCCTTTTATTCGGTTAACCCCACCCACAATAGATATGGACACTTATCCCTTTTAGTGGGTTAACCCCATCCACTTTGGCGTAGAAATTGAACCGTTAAAGATAGAACCTTGGATCAGCTTGTAGATTAATATACACATAAAAACCTATTATCAGCAAAAACAAAATCGATTCTATCGTGCTTGGTTCAATAGATATGGATACTTATCCCTTTTAGTCGGTTAACCCCATCCACTTTGACGTAGAAATTGAACCGTTAACGATACAACCTTGGATCAGCTTGTGGATTAATATACACATAAAAACCTATCATCTGCAAAAACAAAATCGATTCTATCTTGCTTGGTTCAATAGATATGGACACTTATCCCTTTTAGTCGGTTACTTTGATGTAGAAATTGAACCGTTAACGATAGAACCTTGTATCAGCTTGTGGATTAATATGCAAATAAAAACCTACCATCTGCCAAAATAAAATCGATTCTAACTTACTTCGTTCAATAGATATGGACACTTATCCATTTTAGTCGGTTAACCCCATCCAGTATGACGTAGAAATTGAACCGTTAGCGATAGAACCTTGGATCAGCTTGTGGATTAATATACACATAAAAACTTACCATCTGCAAAAATAAATTCGATTCTATCTTGCTTGGTTCAATAGATATGGACACTTATCCCCTTTAGTCGGTTAACCCCACCCATTTTGACGTAGAAATTGAACCATTAACGATAGAACCTTGGATCAGCTTGTGGATTAATGTACACATAAAAACCTATCATCTGCAAGAACAAAATCAATTCTATCTTGCTTGGTTCAATAGATATGGACACTTTTCCCGTTTAGTCGGTTAACCCCACCCACAATAGATATGGACACTTATACCTTTTAGTCGTTTAACCCCATCCACTTTGACGTAGAAATTGAACCGTTAACGGTAGAACCTTGTATTAGCTTGTGGATTAATATACACATAAAAACCTACCATCTGCAAAAATAAAATCGATTCTATCTTGCTTGGTTCAATAGATATGGACACTTATACCTTTTAGTCGGTTAACCCCATCCAGTATGACGTAGAAATTGAACCGTTAGCGATAGAACCTTAGATCAGCTTGTGGATTAATATACACATAAAAACCTACCATCTGCAAAAATAAATTCAATTCTATCTTGCTTGGTTCAATAGATATGGACACTTATACCTTTTAGTCGGTTAACCCCACCCAGTATGACGTAGAAATTGAACCGTTAGCGATAGAACCATGGATCAGCTTGTGGATTAATACACACATAAAAACCTACCATCTGCAAAAATAAATTCGATTCTATCTTGCTTGGTTCAATAGATATGTATACTTATCCCTTTTAGTCGGTTAACCCCACCCACTATAACGTAGAAATTGAACCGTTAACGATAGAAGCTTAGATCAGCTTGTGGATTAATATACACATAAAAACCTACCATCTGCGAAAACAAAATCGATTCTATCTTGCTTGGTTCAATAGATATGGACACTTTTCCCTTTTAGTCGGTTAACCCCACCCACAATAGATATGTACACTTATCCCTTTTAGTCGGTTACTTTGATGTATAAATTGAACCGTTAACGATACAACCTTGTATCAGCTTGTGGATTAATGTACAAATAAAAACCTACCATCTGCAAAAATAAAATCGATTCTATCTTACTTGGTTCAATAGATATGGACACTTATCCCTTTTAGTCGGTTAACCCCATCCAGTATGACGTAGAAATTGAACCGTTAGCGATAGAACCTTGGATCAGCTTGTGGACTAATATACACATAAAAACCTACCATCTGCGAAAACAAAATCGATTCTATCTTGCTTGGTTCAATAGATATGGACACTTTTCCCTTTTAGTCGGTTAACCCCACCCACAATAGATATGTACACTTATCCCTTTTAGTCGGTTACTTTGATGTATAAATTGAACCGTTAACGATACAACCTTGTATTAGCTTGTGGATTAATATACACATAAAAACCTACCATCTGCAAAAATAAAATCGATTCTATCTTGCTTGGTTCAATAGATATGGACACTTATCCCTTTTAGTCGGTTAACCCCATCCAGTATGACGTAGAAATTGAACCGTTAGTGATAGAACCTTGGATCAGCTTGTGGACTAATATACACATAAAAGCCTACCATCTGCAAAAATAAATTCGATTCTATCTTGCTTGGTTCAATAGATATGTATACTTATCCCTTTTAGTCGGTTAACCCCGCCCACTATAACGTAGAAATTGAACCGTTAACGATAGAATCTTAGATCAGCTTGTGGATTAATATACACATAAAAACCTACCATCTGCAAAAACAAAATCGATTCTATCTTGCTTGGTTCAATAGATATGGCCACTTGTCCCTTTTATTCGGTTAACCCCACCCACAATAGATATGGACACTTATCCCTTTTAGTGGGTTAACCCCATCCACTTTGGCGTAGAAATTGAACCGTTAAAGATAGAACCTTGGGTCAGCTTGTAGATTAATATACACATAAAAACCTATCATCTGCAAAAACAAAATCGATTCTATCTTGCTTGGTTCAATAGATATGGACACTTATCCCTTTTAGTCGGTTACTTTGATGTAGAAATTGAACCGTTAACGATAGAACCTTGTATCAGCTTGTGGATTAATATACAAATAAAAACCTACCATCTGCCAAAATAAAATCGATTCTAACTTACTTCGTTCAATAGATATGGACACTTATCCCTTTTAGTCGGTTAACCCCATCCAGTATGACGTAGAAATTGAGCCATTAGCGATAGAACCTTGGATCAGCTTGTGGATTAATATACACATAAAAACCTATCATCTGCAAAAACAAAATCGATTCTATCTTGCTTGGTTCAATAGATATGGACACTTATCCCTTTTAGTCGGTTACTTTGATGTAGAAATTGAACCGTTAACGATAGAACCTTGTATCAGCTTGTGGATTAATATACAAATAAAAACCTACCATCTGCCAAAATAAAATCGATTCTAACTTACTTCGTTCAATAGATATGAACACTTATCCCTTTTAGTCGGTTAACCCCATCCAGTATGACGTAGAAATTGAACCGTTAGCGATAGAACCTTGGATCAGCTTGTGGATTAATATACACATAAAAACTTACCATCTGCAAAAATAAATTCGATTCTATCTTGCTTGGTTCAATAGATATGGACACTTATCCCCTTTAGTCGGTTAACCCCACCCATTTTGACGTAGAAATTGAACCATTAACGATAGAACCTTGGATCAGCTTGTGGATTAATGTACACATAAAAACCTATCATCTGCAAGAACAAAATCGATTCTATCTTGCTTGGTTCAATAGATATGGACACTTTTCCCGTTTAGTCGGTTAACCCGACCCACAATAGATATGGACACTTATACCTTTTAGTCGTTTAACCCCATCCACTTTGACGTAGAAATTGAACCGTTAACGGTAGAACCTTGTATTAGCTTGTGCATTAATATACACATAAAAACCTACCATCTGCAAAAATAAAATCGATTCTATCTTGCTTGGTTCAATAGATATGGACACTTATACCTTTTAGTCGGTTAACCCGATCCAGTATGACGTAGAAATTGAACCGTTAGCGACAGAACCTTAGATCAGCTTGTGGATTAATATACACATAAAAACCTACCATCTGCAAAAATAAATTCAATTCTATCTTGCTTGGTTCAATAGATATGGACACTTATACCTTTTAGTCGGTTAACCCCACCCAGTATGACGTAGAAATTGAACCGTTAGCGATAGAACCTTGGATCAGCTTGTGGATTAATACACACATAAAAACCTACCATCTGCAAAAATAAATTCGATTCTATCTTGCTTGGTTCAATAGATATGTATACTTATCCCTTTTAGTCGGTTAACCCCACCCACTATAACGTAGAAATTGAACCGTTAACGATAGAAGCTTAGATCAGCTTGTGGATTAATATACACATAAAAACCTACCATCTGCGAAAACAAAATCGATTCTATCTTGCTTGGTTCAATAGATATGGACACTTTTCCCTTTTAGTCGGTTAACCCCACCCACAATAGATATGTACACTTATCCCTTTTAGTCGGTTACTTTGATGTATAAATTGAACCGTTAACGATACAACCTTGTATCAGCTTGTGGATTAATGTACAAATAAAAACCTACCATCTGCAAAAAGAAAATCGATTCTATCTTACTTGGTTCAATAGATATGGACACTTATCCCTTTTAGTCGGTTAACCCCATCCAGTATGACGTAGAAATTGAACCCTTAGCGATAGAACCTTGGATCTGCTTGTGGACTAATATACACATAAAAACCTACCATCTGCAAAAATAAATTCCATTCTATCTTGCTTGGTTCAACAGATATGTATACTTATCCCTTTTAGTCGGTTAACCCCGCCCACTATAACGTAGAAATTGAACCGTTAACGATAGAATCTTAGATCAGCTTGTGGATTAATATACACATAAAAACCTACCATCTGCAAAAACAAAATCGATTCTATCTTGCTTGGTTCAATAGATATGGCCACTTGTCCCTTTTAGTCGGTTAACCCCACCCACAATAGATATGGACACTTATCCCTTTTAGTGGGTTAACCCCATCCACTTTGGCGTAGAAATTGAACCGTTAAAGATAGAACCTTGGATCAGCTTGTAGATTAATATACACATAAAAACCTATCATCAGCAAAAACAAAATCGATTCTATCGTGCTTGGTTCAATAGATATGGATACTTATCCCTTTTAGTCGGTTAACCCCATCCACTTTGACGTAGAAATTGAACCGTTAACGATACAACCTTGGATCAGCTTGTGGATTAATATACACATAAAAACCTATCATCTGCAAAAACAAAACCGATTCTATCTTGCTTGGTTCAATAGATATGGACACTTATCCCTTTTAGTCGGTTACTTTGATGTAGAAATTGAACCGTTAACGATAGAACCTTGTGTCAGCTTGTGGATTAATATACAAATAAAAACCTACCATCTGCCAAAATAAAATCGATTCTAACTTACTTCGTTCAATAGATATGGACACTTATCCCTTTTAGTCGGTTAACCCCATCCAGTATGACGTAGAAATTGAACCGTTAGCGATAGAACCTTGGATCAGCTTGTGGATTAATATACACATAAAAACCTACCATCTGCAAAAATAAATTCGATTCTATCTTGCTTGGTTCAATAGATATGGATACTTATCCCCTTTAGTCGGTTAACCCCACCCACTTTGACGTAGAAATTGAACTGTTAACGATAGAACCTTGGATCAGCTCGTGGATTAATGTACACATAAAAACCTATCATCTGCAAGAACAAAATCGATTCTATCTTGCTTGGTTCAATAGATATGGACACTTTTCCCGTTTAGTCGGTTAACCCCACCCACAATAGATATGGACACTTATACCTTTTAGTCGTTTAACCCCATCCACTTTGACGTAGAAATTGAACCGTTAACGGTAGAACCTTGTATTAGCTTGTGGATTAATATACACATAAAAACCTACCATCTGCAAAAATAAAATCGATTCTATCTTGCTTGGTTCAATAGATATGGACACTTATACCTTTTAGTCGGTTAACCCAATCCAGTATGACGTAGAAATTGAACCGTTAACGATAGAACCTTGGATCAGCTTGTGGATTAATATACACATAAAAACCTACCATCTGCAAAAATAAATTCGATTCTATCTTGCTTGGTTCAATAGATATGTATACTTATCCCTTTTAGTCGGTTAACCCCGCCCACTATAACGTAGAAATAGAACCGTTAACGATAGAAATTTAGATCAGTTTGTGGATTAGTATACATATAAAAGCCTATGATCTGCAAAAACAAAATCGATTCTATCTTGCTTGGTTCAATAGATATGGACACTTATCCCCTTTAGTCGGTTAACCCCACCCACTTTGACGTAGAAATTGAACCGTTAACGATAGAACCTTGGATCAGCTCGTGGATTAATGTACACATAAAAACCTATCATCTGCAAGAACAAAATCGATTCTATCTTGCTTGGTTCAATAGATATGGACACTTTTCCCGTTTAGTCGGTTAACCCCACCCACAATAGATATGGACACTTATACCTTTTAGTCGTTTAACCCCATCCACTTTGACGTAGAAATTGAACCGTTAACGGTAGAACCTTGTATTAGCTTGTGGATTAATATACACATAAAAACCTAGCATCTGCAAAAATAAAATCGATTCTATCTTGCTTGGTTCAATAGATATGGACACTTATACCTTTTAGTCGGTTAACCCCATCCAGTATGACGTAGAAATTGAACCGTTAGTGATAGAACCTTGGATCAGCTTGTGGACTAATATACACATAAAAACCTACCATCTGCAAAAATAAATTCGATTCTATCTTGCTTGGTTCAATAGATATGTATACTTATCCCTTTTAGTCGGTTAACCCCGCCCACTATAACGTAGAAATTGAACCGTTAACGATAGAATCTTAGATCAGCTTGTGGATTAATATACACATAAAAACCTACCATCTGCAAAAACAAAATCGATTCTATCTTGCTTGGTTCAATAGATATGGCCACTTGTCCCTTTTATTCGGTTAACCCCACCCACAAAAGATATGGACACTTATCCCTTTTAGTGGGTTAACCCCATCCACTTTGGCGTAGAAATTGAACCGTTAAAGATAGAACCTTGGATCAGCTTGTAGATTAATATACACATAAAAACCTATCATCTGCAAAAACAAAATCGATTCTATCTTGCTTGGTTCAATAGATATGGACACTTATCCCTTTTAGTCGGTTACTTTGATGTAGAAATTGAACCGTTAACGATAGAACCTTGTATCAGCTTGTGGATTAATATACAAATAAAAACCTAACATCTGCCAAAATAAAATCGATTCTAACTTACTTCGTTCAATAGATATGGACACTTATCCCTTTTAGTCGGTTAACCCCATCCAGTATGACGTAGAAATTGAACCGTTAGCGATAGAACCTTAGATCAGCTTGTGGATTAATATACACATAAAAACCTATCATCTGCAAAAACAAAATCGATTCTATCTTGCTTGGTTCAATAGATATGGACACTTATCCCTTTTAGTCGGTTACTTTGATGTAGAAATTGAACCGTTAACGATAGAACCTTGTATCAGCTTGTGGATTAATATACAAATAAAAACCTACCATCTGCCAAAATAAAATCGATTCTAACTTACTTCGTTCAATAGATATGGACACTTATCCCTTTTAGTCGGTTAACCCCATCCAGTATGACGTAGAAATTGAACCGTTAGCGATAGAACCTTGGATCAGCTTGTGGATTAATATACACATAAAAACTTACCATCTGCAAAAATAAATTCGATTCTATCTTGCTTGGTTCAATAGATATGGACACTTATCCCCTTTAGTCGGTTAACCCCACCCATTTTGACGTAGAAATTGAACCATTAACGATAGAACCTTTGATCAGCTTGTGGATTAATGTACACATAAAAACCTATCATCTGCAAGAACAAAATCGATTCTATCTTGCTTGGTTCAATAGATATGGACACTTTTCCCGTTTAGTCGGTTAACCCGACCCACAATAGATATGGACACTTATACCTTTTAGTCGTTTAACCCCATCCACTTTGACGTAGAAATTGAACCGTTAACGGTAGAACCTTGTATTAGCTTGTGGATTAATATACACATAAAAACCTACCATCTGCAAAAATAAAATCGATTCTATCTTGCTTGGTTCAATAGATATGGACACTTATACCTTTTAGTCGGTTAACCCCATCCAGTATGACGTAGAAATTGAACCGTTAGCGATAGAACCTTAGATCAGCTTGTGGATTAATATACACATAAAAACCTACCATCTGCAAAAATAAATTCAATTCTATCTTGCTTGGTTCAATAGATATGGACACTTATACCTTTTAGTCGGTTAACCCCACCCAGTATGACGTAGAAATTGAACCGTTAGCGATAGAACCTTGGATCAGCTTGTGGATTAATACACACATAAAAACCTACCATCTGCAAAAATAAATTCGATTCTATCTTGCTTGGTTCAATAGATATGTATACTTATCCCTTTTAGTCGGTTAACCCCACCCACTATAACGTAGAAATTGAACCGTTAACGATAGAAGCTTAGATCACGTTGTGGATTAATATACACATAAAAACCTACCATCTGCGAAAACAAAATCGATTCTATCTTGCTTGGTTCAATAGATATGGACACTTTTCCCTTTTAGTCGGTTAACCCCACCCACAATAGATATGTACACTTATCCCTTTTAGTCGGTTACTTTGATGTATAAATTGAACCGTTAACGATACAACCTTGTATCAGCTTGTGGATTAATGTACAAATAAAAACCTACCATCTGCAAAAAGAAAATCGATTCTCTCTTACTTGGTTCAATAGATATGGACACTTATCCCTTTTAGTCGGTTAACCCTATCCAGTATGACGTAGAAATTGAACCCTTAGCGATAGAACCTTGGATCAGCTTGTGGACTAATATACACATAAAAACCTACCATCTGCAAAAATAAATTCCATTCTATCTTGCTTGGTTCAACAGATATGTATACTTATCCCTTTTAGTCGGTTAACCCCGCCCACTATAACGTAGAAATTGAACCGTTAACGATAGAATCTTAGATCAGCTTGTGGATTAATATACACATAAAAACCTACCATCTGCAAAAACAAAATCGATTCTATCTTGCTTGGTTCAATAGATATGGCCACTTGTCCCTTTTATTCGGTTAACCCCACCCACAATAGATATGGACACTTATACCTTTTAGTCGTTTAACCCCATCCACTTTGACGTAGAAATTGAACCGTTAACGGTAGAACCTTGTATTAGCTTGTGGATTAATGTACACATAAAAACCTATCATCTGCAAGAACAAAATCGATTCTATCTTGCTTGGTTCAATAGATATGGACACTTTTCCCGTTTAGTCGGTTAACCCCACCCACAATAGATATGGACACTTATACCTTTTAGTCGTTTAACCCCATCCACTTTGACGTAGAAATTGAACCGTTAACGGTAGAACCTTGTATTAGCTTGTGGATTAATATACACATAAAAACCTACCATCTGCAAAAATAAAATCGATTCTATCTTGCTTGGTTGAATAGATATGGACACTTATACCTTTTAGTCGGTTAACCCCATCCAGTATGACGTAGAAATTGAACCGTTAGCGATAGAACCTTAGATCAGCTTGTGGATTAATATACACATAAAAACCTACCATCTGCAAAAATAAATTCAATTCTATCTTCCTTGGTTCAATAGATATGGACACTTATACCTTTTAGTCGGTTAACCCCACCCAGTATGACGTAGAAATTGAACCGTTAGCGATAGAACCTTGGATCGGCTTGTGGATTAATACACACATAAAAACCTACCATCTGCAAAAATAAATTCGATTCTATCTTGCTTGGTTCAATAGATATGTATACTTATCCCTTTTAGTCGGTTAACCCCACCCACTATAACGTAGAAATTGAACCGTTAACGATAGAAGCTTAGATCAGCTTGTGGATTAATATACACATAAAAACCTACCATCTGCGAAAACAAAATCGATTCTATCTTGCTTGGTTCAATAGATATGGACACTTTTCCCTTTTAGTCGGTTAACCCCACCCACAATAGATATGTACACTTATCCCTTTTAGTCGGTTACTTTGATGTATAAATTGAACCGTTAACGATACAACCTTGTATCAGCTTGTGGATTAATGTACAAATAAAAACCTACCATCTGCAAAAAGAAAATCGATTCTATCTTACTTGGTTCAATAGATATGGACACTTATCCCTTTTAGTCGGTTAACCCTATCCAGTATGACGTAGAAATTGAACCCTTAGCGATAGAACCTTGGATCAGCTTGTGGATTATATACACATAAAAACCTACCATCTGCAAAAATAAATTCCATTCTATCTTGCTTGGTTCAACAGATATGTATACTTATCCCTTTTAGTCGGTTAACCCCGCCCACTATAACGTAGAAATTGAACCGTTAACGATAGAATCTTAGATCAGCTTGTGGATTAATATACACATAAAAACCTACCATCTGCAAAAACAAAATCGATTCTATCTTGCTTGGTTCAATAGATATGGCCACTTGTCCCTTTTAGTCGGTTAACCCCACCCACAATAGATATGGACACTTATCCCCTTTAGTCGGTTAACCCCACCCACTTTGACGTAGAAATTGAACCGTCAATGATAGAACCTTGTATTAGCTTGTGGATTAATATACACATAAAAACCTATCATCTGCAGAAACAAAATCGATTCTATCTTGCTTGGTTCAATAGATATGGACACTTATCCCTTTTAGTCGGTTACTTTGATGTAGAAATTGAACCGTTAACGATAGAACCTTGTATCAGCTTGTGGATTAATATACAAATAAAAACCTACCATCTGCAAAAATAAAATCGATTCTATCTTACTTCGTTCAATAGCTATGGACACTTATCCCTTTTAGTCGGTTAACCCAATCCAGTATGACGTAGAAATTGAACCGTTAGCGATAGAACCTTAGATCAGCTTGTGGATTAATATACACCTAAAAACCTACCATCTGCAAAAATAAATTCGATTCTATCTTGCTTGGTTCAATAGATATGTATACTTATCCCTTTTAGTCGGTTAACCCCGCCCACTATAACGTAGAAATTGAACCGTTAACGATAGAAGCTTAGATCAGCTTGTGGATTAATATACACATAAAAGCCTATCATCTGCAAAAACAAAATCGATTCTATTTTGCTTGGTTCAATAGATATGGACACTTATCCCCTTTAGTCGGTTAACCCCATCCACTTTGACGGAGAAATTGAACCGTTAACGATAGAACCTTGTATCAGCTTGTGGATTAATATACACATAAAAACCTACCATCTGCAAAAATAAATTCGATTCTATCTTGCTTGGTTCAATAGATATGTATACTTATCCCTTTTAGTCGATTAAACCCACCCACTATAACGTTGAAATTGAACCGTTAACGATAGAACCTTAAATCATCTTGTGGATTAATATACACATAAAAACCTACCATCTGCAAAAATAAAATCGATTCCATCTTGCTTGGTTCAATAGATATGGATTATCCCTTTTGTCGGTTAACCCCATCCACTTTGACGTAGAAATTGACCCGTTAACGATACAACCTTGGATCAGCTTGTGGATTAATATACACATAAAAACCTACCATCTGCAAAAATAAAATCGATTCTATCTTGCTTGGTTCAATAGATATGGACACTTATACGTTTTAGTCGGTTAACCCCACCCAGTATGACGTAGAAATTGAACCGTTAGCGATAGAACCTTGGATCAGCTTGTGGATTAATATACACATAAAAACCTACCATCAGCAAAAATAAATTCGATTATATCTTGCTTGGTTCAATAGATATGTATGCTTATCCCTTTTAGTCGGTTAACCCCACCCATTATAACGTAGAAATTGAACCGTTAACGATAGAAGCTTAGATCAGCTTGTGGATTAATATAAACATAAAAACCTACCATCTGCGAAAACAAAATCGATTCTATCTTGCTTGGTTCAATAGATATGGACACTTATCCCTTTTAGTCGGTTAACCCCATCCACAATACCGTTAAATATAGAACCTTGGATCAGCTTGTAGATTAATATACACATAAAAACCTATCATCAGCAAAAACAAAATCGATTCTATCGTGCTTGGTTCAATAGATATGGATACTTATCCCTTTTAGTCGGTTAACCCCGTCCACTTTGACGCAGAAATTGAGCCGTTAACGATACAACCTTGGATCAGTTTTTGGATCAATATACACATAAAAACCTATCATCTGCAAAAACAAAATCGATTCTATCTTGCTTGGTTCAATAGATATGCACACTTATCCCTTATAGTCGGTTAACCCCACCCACAATAGATATGGACACTTATCCCTTTTAGTCGGTTACTTTGATGTATAAATTGAACCTTTAACGATAGAACCTTGTATCAGCTTGTGGATTAATATACAAATAAAAACCTACCATCTGCAAAAATAAAATCGATTCTATCTTACTTGGTTCAATAGATATGGACACTTATCCCTTTTAGTCGGTTAACCCCATCCAGTATGACGTAGAAATTGAACCGTTAGCGATAGAACCTTGGATCAGATTGTGGATTAATATATACATAAAAACCTACCATCTGCAAAAATAAATTCGATTCTATCTTGCTTGGTTCAATAGATATGTATACTTATCCCTTTTAGTCGGTTAACCCCGCCCACTATAACGTAGAAATTGAACCGTTAACGGTAGAAGCTTAGATCAGCTTGTGGATTAATATACACATAAAAACCTACCATCTGCAAAAACAAAATCGATTCTATCTTGCTTGGTTCAATAGATACGGACACTTGTCCCTTTTAGTCGGTTAACCCCACCCACAATAGATATGGACACTTATCCCTTTTAGTCGGTTAACCCCATCCACAATACCGTTAAATATAGAACCTTGGATCAGCTTGTAGATTAATATACACATAAAAACCTATCATCAGCAAAAACAAAATCGATTCTATCGTGCTTGGTTCAATAGATATGGATACTTATCCCTTTTAGTCGGTTAACCCCGTCCACTTTGACGCAGAAATTGAGCCGTTAACGATACAACCTTGGATCAGTTTTTGGATCAATATACACATAAAAACCTATCATCTGCAAAAACAAAATCGATTCTATCTTGCTTGGTTCAATAGATATGGACACTTATCCCTTATAGTCGGTTAACCCCACCCACAATAGATATGGACACTTATCCCTTTTAGTCGGTTACTTTGATGTATAAATTGAACCTTTAACGATAGAACCTTGTATCAGCTTGTGGATTAATATACAAATAAAAACCTACCATCTGCAAAAATAAAATCGATTCTATCTTACTTGGTTCAATAGATATGGACACTTATCCCTTTTAGTCGGTTAACCCCATCCAGTATGACGTAGAAATTGAACCGTTAGCGATAGAACCTTGGATCAGATTGTGGATTAATATATACATAAAAACCTACCATCTGCAAAAATAAATTCGATTCTATCTTGCTTGGTTCAATAGATATGTATACTTATCCCTTTTAGTCGGTTAACCCCGCCCACTATAACGTAGAAATTGAACCGTTAACGGTAGAAGCTTAGATCAGCTTGTGGATTAATATACACATAAAAACCTACCATCTGCAAAAACAAAATCGATTCTATCTTGCTTGGTTCAATAGATATGGACACTTGTCCCTTTTAGTCGGTTAACCCCACCCACAATAGATATGGACACTTATCCCTTTTAGTCGGTTACTTTGATGTAGAAATTGAACCGTTAGCGATAGAACATTGAACCAGCTTGTGGATTAATATACACATAAAAACCTACCATCTGCAAAAATAAATTCGATTCTATCTTGCTTGGTTCAATAGATATGGACACTTATTCCTTATAGTCGGTTAACCCCACCCACAATAGATATGGACACTTATCCCTTTTATTCGGTTACTTTGATGTAGAAATTCAACCGTTAACGATAGAACCTTGTATCAGCTTGTGGATTAATATACAAATAAAAACCTACCATCTGCAAAAATAATATCGATTCTATCTTACTTCGTTCAATAGATATGGGCACTTGTCCCTTTTAGTCGGTTAACCCCACCCACAATAGATATGGACACTTATCCCTTTTAGTAGGTTAACCCCATCCACTTTGGCGTGGAAATTGAACCGTTAAATATAGAACTTTGGATCAGCTTGGAGATTAATATACACATAAAAACCTATCATCAGCAAAAACAAAATCGATTCTATCGTGCTTGGTTCAATAGATATGGATACTTATCCCTTTTAGTCGGTTAATCCCACACACTATAACGTAGAAATTGAACCGTTAACGATGGAAGCTTAGATCAGCTTGTTGATTAATATACACATAAAAACCTACCATCTGCAAAAACAAAATCGATTCTATCTTGCTTGGTTCAATAGATATGGACACTTGTCCCTTTTAGTCGGTTAACCCCACCCACAATAGATATGGACATTTATCCCTTTTAGTAGGTTAACCCCATCCACTTTGGCGTGGAAATTGAACCGTTAAATATAGAACCTTGGATCAGCTTGTAGATTAATATACACATAAAAACCTATCATCAGCAAAAACAAAATCGATTATATCGTGCTTGGTTCAATAGATATGGATACTTATCCCTTTTAGTCGGTTAACCCCGTCCACTTTGACGCAGAAATTGAGCCGTTAACGATACAACCTTGGATCAGTTTTTGGATCAATATACACATAAAAACCTATCATCTGCAAAAACAAAATCGATTCTATCTTGCTTGGTTCAATAGATATGGACACTTATCCCTTATAGTCGGTTAACCCCACCCACAATAGATATGGACACTTATCCCTTTTAGTCGGTTACTTTGATGTAGAAATTGAACCGTTAACGATAGAACCTTGTATCAGCTTGTGGATTAATATACAAATAAAAACCTACCATCTGCAAAAATAAAATCGATTCTATCTTACTTCGTTCAATAGATATGGACACTTATCCCTTTTAATCGGTTAACCCCATCCAGTATGACGTAGAAATTGAACCGTTAGCGACAGAACCTTGGATCAGGTTGTGGATTAATATACACATAAAAACCTACCATCTGCAAAAATAAATTCGATTCTATCTTGCTTGGTTCAATAGATATGTATACTTATCCCTTTTAGTCGGTTAACCCCGCCCACTATAACGTAGAAATTGAACCGTTAACGATAGAAGCTTAGATCAGCTTGTGGATTAATATACCCATAAAAACGTACCATCTGCAAAAATAAAATTGATTCCATCTTGCTTGGTTCAATAGATATGGACACTTATCCCTTTTAGTCGGTTAACCCCATCCACTTTGACGTAGAAATTGAACCGTTAACGATACAACCTTGGATCAGCTTGTGGATTAATATACACATAAAAACCTATCATCTGCAAAGCAAAATCGATTCTATCTTGCTTGGTTCAATAGATATGGACACTTGTCCCCTTTAGTCGGTTAGCCCCATCCACTTTGACGTAGAAATTGAACCGTTAACGATAGAACCTTGTATCAGCTTGTGGATTAATATACACATAAAAACCTACCATCTGCAAAACGTAAATCGATTCTATCTTGCTTGGTTCAATAGATATGGACACTTATCCCTTTTAGTCGGTTAACCCCACCCACTTTGACGTAGAATTTGAACCGTTAGCGATAGAACCTTGTATCAGCTTGTGGATTAATATACACATAAAAGCCTATCATCTGCAAAAACAAAATCGATTATATCTTACTTGGTTCAATAGCTATGGACACTTATCCCCTTTAGTCGGTTAACCCCATCCACTTTGACGGAGAAATTGAACCGTTAACGATAGAACCTTGTATCAGCTTGTGGATTAATATACACATAAAAACCTATCACCTGCAAAACAAAATCGATTCTATCTTGCTTGGTTCAATAGATATGGACACTTATCCCCATTAGTCGGTTAACCCCATCTACTTTGACGTAGAAATTGAACCGTTAACGATAGAACCTTGTATCAGCTTGTGGATTAATATACACATAAAAACCTATCATCTGCAAAAATAAATTCGATTCTGTCTTGCTTGGTTCAATAGATGTGTATACTTATCCCTTTTAGTCGGTTAACCCAACCCACAATAGATGTGAACTTATCCCTTTTAGTCGGATAACCCCACCCAGTATGACGTAGAAATTGAACCCTTAGCGATAGAACCTTGGATCAGCTTGTGGATTAATATACACATAAAAACCTACCATCTGCAAAAATAAATTCGATTCTATCTTGCTTGGTTCAATAGATATGTATACTTATCCCTTTTAGTCGGTTAACCCCACCCACTATAACGTAGAAATTGAACCGTTAGCGATAGAACCTTAAATCAGCTTGTGGATTAATATACACATAAAAACCTATCATCTGCAAAAATAAATTCGATTCTATCTTGCTTGGTTCAATAGATATGTATACTTATCCCTTTTAGTCGGTTAACCCCACCCACAATAGATGTGGACACTTATCCATTTTAGTCGGCTAATCTCACCCAGTATGATGTAGAAATTGAACCCTTAGCGATAGAACCTTGGATCAGCTTGTGGATTAATATACATATAAAAGCCTATCATCTGCAAAAACAAAATCGATTCTATCTTGCTTGGTTCAATAGATATGGACACTTATCCCCTTTAGACGGTTAACCCCACCCTCGATAGAACCTTGGATCGGCTTGTGGATTAATGTACACATAAAAACCTACCATCTGCAAAAATAAATTCGATTCTATCTTGCTTGGTTCAATAGATATGTATACTTATCCCTTTTAGTCGGTTAACCCCACCCACTATAACGTAGAAATTGAACCGTTAGCGATAGAACCTTAAATCAGCTTGTGGATTAATATACACATAAAAACCTATAATCTGCAAAAATAAATTCGATTCTATCTTGCTTGGTTCAATAGATATGTATACTTATCCCTTTTAGTCGGTTAACCCGATCCACAATAGATGTGGACACTTATCCCTTTTAGTCGGATAACCCCACCCAGTATGACGTAGAAATTGAACTCTTGGCGATAGAACCTTGGATCAGCTTGTGGATTAATATACATATAAAAGCCTATCATCTGCAAAAACAAAATCGGTTCTATCTTGCTTGGTTCAATAGATATGGACACTTATCCCCTTTAGTCGGTTAACCCCACCCACTTTGACGTAGAAATTGAACCGTTAACGATAGAACCTTGGATCAGCTTGTGGATTAATGTACACATAAAAACCTACCATCTGCAAAAACAAAATCGATTCTATCTTGCTTGGTTCAATAGATATGGACACTTGTCCCTTTTAGTCGGTTAACCCCACCCACAATAGATATGGACACTTATCCCTTTTAGTCGGTTACTTTGATGTAGAAATTGAACCGTTAACGATAGAACATTGAACCAGCTTGTGGATTAATATACACATAAAAACCTACCATCTGCAAAAATAAAATCGATTCCATCTTGCTTGGTTCAATAGATATGGACACTTATCCCTTTTAGTCGGTTAACCCCATCCACTTTGAGGTAGAAATTGACCCGTTAACGACACAACCTTGGATCAGCTTGTGGATTAATATACACATAAAAACCAACCATCTACAAAAACAAAATCGACTCTATCTTGCTTGGTTTAATAGATATGGACACTTGTCCCTTTTAGTCGGTTAACCCCACCCACAATAGATATGGACACTTATCCCTTGTAGTCGGTTACTTTGATGTAGAAATTGAACCGTTAACGATAGAACATTGAACCAGCTTGTGGATTAATACACATAAAAACATACCATCTGCAAAAATAAATTCGATTCTATCTTGCTTGGTTCAATAGATATGTATACTTATCCCTTTTAGTCGGTTAACCCCACCCACTATAACGTTGAAATTGAACCGTTAACGATAGAACCTTAAATCAGCTTGTGGATTAATATACACATAAAAACCTACCATCTGCAAAAATAAAATCGAATCCATCTTGCTTGGTTCAATAGATATGGACACTTATCCCTTTTAGTCGGTTAATCCCCTCCACTTTGAGGTAGAAATTGACCCGTTAACGATACAACCTTGGATCAGCTTGTGGATTAATATACACATAAAAACCTACCATCTGCAAAAATAAAATCGATTCTATCTTGCTTGGTTCAATAGATATGGACACTTATCCCTTTTAGTCGGTTAACCCCACCCACTTTGAGGTAGAAATTGACCCGTTAACGATACAACCTTGGATCAGCTTGTGGATTAATATACACATAAAAACCTACCATCTACAAAAACAAAATCGACTCTATCTTGCTTGGTTTAATAGATATGGACACTTGTCCCTTTTAGTCGGTTAACCCCACCCACAATAGATATGGACACTTATCCCTTGTAGTCGGTTACTTTGATGTAGAAATTGAACCAGCTTGTGGATTAATACACATAAAAACATACCATCTGCAAAAATAAATTCGATTCTATCTTGCTTGGTTCAATAGATATGTATACTTATCCCTTTTAGTCGGTTAACCCCACCCACTATAACGTCGAAATTGAACCGTTAACGATAGAAGCTTAGATCAGCTTGTGGATTAATATACACATAAAAACCTACCATCTGCGAAAACAAAATCGATTCTATCTTGCTTGGTTCAATAGATATGGACACTTTTCCCTTTTAGTCGGTTAACCCCACGCACAATAGATATGGACACTTATCCCTTTTAGTCGGTTACTTTGATGTATAAATTGAAACGTTAACGATAGAACCTTGTATCAGCTTGTGGATTAATATACAAATAAAAACCTACCATCTGCAAAAATAAAATCGATTCTATCTTACTTGGTTCAATAGATATGGACACTTATCCCTTTTAGTCGGTTAACCCCATCCAGTATGACGTAGAAATTGAACCGTAAGCGATAGAACCTTGGATCAGCTTGTGGATTAATGTACACATAAAAACCTACCATCTGCAAAAATAAATTCGATTCTATCTTGCTTGGTTCAAAAGATATATATACTTATCCCTTTTAGTCGGTTAACTCCACACACTATAACGTAGAAATTGAACCGTTAACGATGGAATCTTAGATAAGCTTGTGGATTAATATAGACATAAAAACCTACCATCTGCAAAAACAAAATCGATTCTATCTTGCTTGGTTCAATAGATATGGACACTTGTCCCTTTTAGTCGGATAACCCCACCCACAATAGATATGGACACTTATCCCTTTTAGTAGGTTAACCCCATCCACTTTGGCGTGGAAATTGAACAGTTAACCATTCAACCTTGGGCCAGCTTGTGGATTAATATACACAAAAAAACCTATCATCTGCAAAACAAAATCGATTCTATCTTGCTTGGTTCAATAGATATGGACACTTATCCCCTTTAGTCGGTTAACCCCATCCACTTTGACGTAGAAATTGAACCGTTAACGATAGAACCTTGTATCAGCTTGTGGATTAATATACACATAAAAACCTACCATCTGCAAAAATAAATTCGATTCTATCTTGCTTGGTTCAATAGATATGTATACTTATCCCTTTTAGTCGGTTAACCCCACCCACAATAGATATGGACACTTATCCCTTTTAGTCGGTTACTTTGATGTATAAATTGAACCGTTAACGATACAACTTTGTATCAGCTCGTGGATTAATGTACAAATAAAAACCTACCATCTGCAAAAATAAAATCGATTCTATCTTACTTGGTTCAATAGATATGGACACTTATCCCTTTTAGTCGGTTAACCCCATCCAGTATGACGTAGAAATTGAACCGTTAGCGGTAGAACCTTGGATCAGCTTGTGGATTAATATACACATAAAAACCTACCATCTGCAAAAATAAATTAGATTCTATCTTGCTTGGTTCAATAGATATGCATACTTGTCCCTTTTAGTCGGTTAACCCCACCCACTATAACGTAGAAATTGAACCGTTAACGATGGAAGCTTAGATCAGCTTGTAGATTAATATACACATTAAAACCTACCATCTGCAAAAACAAAATCGATTCTATCTTGCTTGGTTCAATAAATATGGCCACTTGTCCCTTTTAGTCGGTTAACCCCACCCACAATAGATATGGACACTCACCCCTTTTAGTCGGTTAACCCCATCCACTTTGACGTAGAAATTGAACCGTTAACGATACAACCTTGGATCAGCTTGTGGATTAATATACACATAAAAACCTATCATCTGCAGAAACAAAATCGATACTATCTTGCTTGGTTCAATAGATATGGACACTTATCCCTTTTAGTCGGTTACTTTGATGTAGAAATTGAACCGTTAACGATAGAACCTTGTATCAGATTGTGGATTAATATACAAATAAAAACCTACCATCTGCAAAAATAAAATCGATTCTATCTTACTTCGTTCAATAGATATGGACACTTATCCCTTTTAGTCGGTTAACCCCATCCAGTATGACGTAGAAATTGAACCGTTAGCGATAGAACCTTAGATCAGCTTGTGGATTAATATACACCTAAAAACCTACCATCTGCAAAAATAAATTCGATTCTATCTTGCTTGGTTCAATAGATATGTATACTTATCGCTTTTAGTCGGTTAACTCCGCCCACTATAACGTAAAAATTGAACCGTTAACTATAGAAGCTTAGATCAGCTTGTGGATTAATATACACATAAAAACCTACCATCTGCAAAAATAAAATCGATTCCATCTTGCTTGGACACTTATCCCTTTTAGTCGGTTAACCCCATCCACTTTGACGTAGAAATTGACCGGTTAACGATACAACCTTGGATCAGCTTGTGGATTAATATACACATAAAAACCTATCATCTGCAAAACAAAATCGATTCTATCTTGATTGGTTCAATAGATATGGACACTTATCCCCTTTAGTCGGTTAACCCCATCCACTTTGACGTAGAAATTGAACCGTTAGCGATAGAACCTTGTATCAGCTTGTGGATTAATATACACATAAAAACCTACCATCTGCAAAATCAAAATCGATTCTATCTTGCTTGGTTCAATAGATATGGATACTTATCCCTTTTAGTCGGTTAAGCCCACCCACTTTGACGTAGAATTTGAACCGTTAGCGATAGAACCTTGGATCAGCTTGTGGATTAATATACACATAAAAGCCTATCATCTGCAAAAACAAAATCGATTCTATTTTGCTTGGTTCAATAGATATGGACACTTATCCCCTTTAGTCGGTTAACCCCATCCACTTTGACGGAGAAATTGAACCGTTAACGATAGAACCTTGTATCAGCTTGTGGATTAATATACACATAAAAACCTACCATCTGCAAAAATAAATTCGATTCTATCTTGTTTGGTTCAATAGATATGTATACTTAACCCTTTTAGTCGGTTAACCCCACCCACTATAACGTTGAAATTGAACCGTTAACGATAGAACCTTAAATCAGCTTGTGGATTAATATACACATAAAAACCTACCATCTGCAAAAATAAAATCGATTCCATCTTGCTTGGTTCAATAGATATGGACACTTATCCCTTTTAGTCGGTTAACCCCATCCACTTTGAGGTAGAAATTGACCCGTTAACGATACAACCTTGGATCAGCTTGTGGATTAATATACACATAAAAACCTACCATCTGCAAAAATAAAATCGATTCTATCTTGCTTGGTTCAATAGATATGGACACTTATACGTTTTAGTCGGTTAACCCCACCCAGTATGACGTAGAAATTGAACCGTTAGCGATAGAACCTTGGATCAGCTTGTGGATTAATATACACATAAAAACCTACCATCTGCAAAAATAAATTCGATTCTATCTTGCTTGGTTCAATAGATATGTATACTTATCCCTTTTAGTCGGTTAACCCCACCCACTATAACGTCGAAATTGAACCGTTAACGATAGAAGCTTAGATCAGCTTGTGGATTAATATACACATAAAAACCTACCATCTGCGAAAACAAAATCGATTCTATCTTGCTTGGTTCAATAGATATGGACACTTTTCCCTTTTAGTCGGTTAACCCCACCCACAATAGATATGGACACTTATCCCTTTTAGTCGGTTACTTTGATGTATAAATTGAAACGTTAACGATAGAACCTTGTATCAGCTTGTGGATTAATATACAAATAAAAACCTACCATCTGCAAAAATAAAATCGATTCTATCTTACTTGGTTCAATAGATATGGACACTTATCCCTTTTAGTCGGTTAACCCCATCCAGTATGACGTAGAAATTGAACCGTAAGCGATAGAACCTTGGATCAGCTTGTGGATTAATGTACACATAAAAACCTACCATCTGCAAAAATAAATTCGATTCTATCTTGCTTGGTTCAATAGATATGTATACTTATCCCTTTTAGTCGGTTAACCCCGCCCACTATAACGTAGAAATTGAACCGTTAACGATAGAAGCTTAGATCAGCTTGTGGATTAATATACACATAAAAACCTACCATCTACAAAAACAAAATCGATTCTATCTTGCTTGGTTTAATAGATATGGACACTTGTCCCTTTTAGTCGGTTAACCCCACCCACAATAGATATGGACACTTATCCCTTGTAGTCGGTTACTTTGATGTAGAAATTGAACCGTTAACGATAGAATATTGAACCAGCTTGTGGATTAATATATACATAAAAACCTACCATCTGCAAAAACAAAATCGATTCTATCTTGCTTGGTTCAATAGATATGGACACTTGTCCCTTTTAGTCGGATAACCCCATCTACTTTGACGTAGAAATTGAACCGTTAACGATAGAACCTTGTATCAGCTTGTGGATTAATATACACATAAAAACCTATCACCTGCAAAACGAAATCGATTCTATCTTGCTTGGTTCAATAGATATGGACACTTATCCCCTTTAGTCGGTTAACCCCATCTACTTTGACGTAGAAATTGAACCGTTAGCGATAGAACCTTGGATCAGCTTGTGGATTAATATACACATAAAAGCCTATCATCTGCAAAAACAAAATCGATTCTATCTTGCTTGGTTCAATAGATATGGACACTTATCCCCTTTAGTCGGTTAACCCCATCTACTTTGACGTAGAAATTGAACCGTTAACGATAGAACCTTGTATCAGCTTGTGGATTAATATACACATAAAAACCTATCATCTGCAAAAATTAATTCGATTCTATCTTGCTTGGTTCAATAGATGTGTATACTTATCCCTTTTAGTCGTTTAACCCCACCCACAATAGATGTGAACTTATCCCTTTTAGTCGGATAACCCCACCCAGTATGACGTAGAAATTGAACCCTTAGCGATAGAACCTTGGATCAGCTTGTGGATTAATATACACATAAAAACCTACCATCTGCAAAAATAAATTCGATTCTATCTTGCTTGGTTCAATAGATATGTATACTTATCCCTTTTAGTCGGTTAACCCCACCCACAATAGATGTGGACACTTATCCCTTTTAGTCGGATAACCCCACCCAGTATGACGTAGAAATTGAACCCTTAGCGATAGAACCTTGGATCAGCTTGTGGATTAATATACATATAAAAGCCTATCATCTGCAAAAACAAAATCGATTCTATCTTGCTTGGTTCAATAGATATGGACACTTATCCCCTTTAGTCGGTTAACCCCACCCTCGATAGAACCTCGGATCAGCTTGTGGATTAATATACATATAAAAGCCTATCATCTGCAAAAACAAAATCGATTCTATCTTGCTTGGTTCAATAGATATGTATACTTATCCCTTTTAGTCGGTTAACCCCACCCACAATAGATGTGGACACTTATCCCTTTTAGTCGGATAACCCCACCCAGTATGACGTAGAAATTGAACCCTTAGCGATAGAACCTTGGATCAGCTTGTGGATTAATATACATATAAAAACCTACCATCTGCAAAAATAAATTCGATTCTATCTTGCTTGGTTCAATAGATATGTATACTTATCCCTTTTAGTCGGTTAACCCCACCCACAATAGATGTGGACACTTATCCCTTTTAGTCGGATAACCCCACCCAGTATGACGTAGAAATTGAACCCTTAGCGATAGAACCTTGGATCAGCTTGTGGATTAATGTACACATAAAAACCTACCATCTGCAAAAATAAATTCGATTCTATCTTGTTTGGTTCAATAGATATGTATACTTATCCCTTTTAGTCGGTTAACCCCACCCACTATAACGTAGAAATTGAACCGTTAGCGATAGAACCTTAAATCAGCTTGTGGATTAATATACATATAAAAACCTACCATCTGCGAAAACAAAATCGATTCTATCTTGCTTGGTTCAATAGATATGGACACTTTTCCCTTTTAGTCGGTTAACCCCACCCACAATAGATATGGACACTTATCCCTTTTAGTCAGTTACTTTGATGTATAAATTGAACCGTTAACGATAGAACCTTGTATCAGCTTGTGGATTAATATACAAATAAAAACCTACCATCTGCAAAAATAAAATCGATTCTATCTTACTTGGTTCAATAGATATGGACACTTATCCCTTTTAGTCGGTTAACCCCATCCAGTATGACGTAGAAATTAAACCGTTAGCGATAGAACCTTGGATCAGCTTGTGGATTAATATACACATAAAAACCTACCATCTGCAAAAATAAATTCGATTCTATCTTGCTTGGTTCAATAGATATGTATACTTATCCCTTTTAGTCGGTTAACCCCGCCCACTATAACGTAGAAATTGAACCGTTAACGATAGAAGCTTAGATCAGCTTGTGGATTAATATACACATAAAAACCTACCATCTACAAAAACAAAATCGATTCTATCTTGCTTGGTTTAATAGATATGGACACTTGTCCCTTTTAGTCGGTTTACCCCACCCACAATAGATATGGACACTTATCCCTTTTAGTCGGTTACTTTGATGTAGAAATTGAACCGTTAACGATAGAACATTGAACCAGCTTGTGGATTAATATACACATAAAAACCTACCATCTGCAAAAATAAATTCGATTCTATCTTGCTTGGTTCAATAGATATGTATACTTATCCCTTTTAGTCGGTTAACCCCACACACTATAACGTAGAAATTGAACCGTTAACGATGGAAGCTTAGATCAGCTTGTGGATTAATATACACATAAAAACCTAGCATCTGCAAAAACAAAATCGATTCTACCTTGCTTGGTTCAATAGATATGGACACTTGGCCCTTTTAGTCGGATAACCCCACCCACAATAGATATGGACACTTATCCCTTTAGTAGGTTAACCCCATCCACTTTGGCGTGGAAATTGAACCGTTAAATATAGAACCTTGGATCAGCTTGTAGATTAATATACACATAAAAGCCTATCATCAGCAAAAACAAAATCGATTCTATCGTGCTTGGTTCAATAGATAAGGATACTTACCCCTTTTAGTCGGTTAACCCCATCCACTTTGACGTAGAAATTGAACCGTTAACGATAGAACCTTGTATCAGCTTGTGGATTAATACACAAATAAAAACCTACCATCTGCAAAAATAAAATCGATTCTATCTTACTTCGTTCAATAGATATGGACACTTATCCCTTTTAATCGCTTAACCCCATCCAGTATGACGTAGAAATTGAACCGTTAGCGACAGAACCTTGGATCAGCTTGTGGATTAATATACACATAAAAACCTACCATCTGCAAAAATAAATTCGATTCTATCTTGCATGGTTCAATAGATATGTATACTTATCCCTTTTAGTCGGTTATCCCCACCCACAATAGATATGGACACTTATCCCTTTTAGTCGGTTACTTTGATGTATAAATTTAACCGTTAACGACACAACTTTGTATCAGCTTGTGGATTAATGTACAAATAAAAACCTACCATCTGCAAAAATAAAATCGATTCTATCTTACTTGGTTCAATAGATATTGACTCTTATCCCTTTTAGTCGGTTAACCCCATCCAGTATGACGTAGAAATTGAACCGTTAGCGGTAGAACCTTGGGTCAGCTTGTGGATTAATATACACATAAAAACCTACCATCTGCAAAAATAAATTCGATTCTATCTTGCTTGGTTCAATAGATATGCATACTTGTCCCTTTTAGTCGGTTAACCCCACCCACTATAACGCAGAAATTGAACCGTTAACGATGGAAGCTTAGATCAGCTTGTAGATTAATATACACATAAAAACCTACCATCTGCAAAAACAAAATCGATTCTATCTTGCTTGGTTCAATAAATATGGCCACTTGTCCCTTTTAGTCGGTTAACCCCACCCACAATAGATATGGACACTCATCCCTTTTAGTCGGTTAACCCCATCCACTTTGACGTAGAAATTGAACCGTTAACGATACAACCTTGGATCAGCTTGTGGATTAATATACACATAAAAACCTACCATCTGCAAAAATAAATTCGATTCTATCTTGCTTGGTTCAATAGATATGAATACTTGTCCCTTTTAGTCGGTTAACCCCACCCACTATAACGTAGAAATTGAACCGTTAACGATGGAAGCTTATGTCAGCTTGTAGATTAATATACACATAAAAACCTACCATCTGCAAAAATAAAATCGATTCTATCTTACTTGGTTCAATAGATATGGACACTTATCCCTTTTAGTCGGTTAACCCCATCCAGTATGACGTAGAAATTGAACCGTTAGCGGTAGAACCTTGGATCAGCTTGTGGATTAATATACACATAAAAACCTATCATCTGCAGAAACAAAATCGATTCTATCTTGCTTGGTTCAATAGATATGGACACTTATCCCTTTTAGTCGGTTACTTTGATGTAGAAATTGAACCGTTAACGATAGAACCTTGTATCAGCTTGTGGATGAATATACAAATAAAAACCTACCATCTGCAAAAATAAAATCGATTCTATCTTACTTCGTTCAATAGATATGGACACTTATCCCTTTTAGTCGGTTAACCCCATCCAGTATGACGTAGAAATTGAACCGTTAGCGGTAGAACCTTGGGTCAGCTTGTGGATTAATATACACCTAAAAACCTACCATCTGCAAAAATAAATTCGATCCTATCTTGCTTGGTACAATAGATATGCATACTTGTCCCTTTTAGTCGGTTAACCCCACCTACTATAACGTAGAAATTGAACCGTTAACGATAGAAGCTTAGATCAGCTTGTGGATTAATATACACATAAAAACCTACCATCTGCAAAAATAAAATCGATTCCATCTTGCTTGGTTCAATAGATATGGACACTTATCCCTTTTAGTCGGTTAACCCCATCCACTTTGACGTAGAAATTGACCCGTTAACGATACAACCTTGGATCAGCTTGTGGATTAATATACACATAAAAACCTATCATCTGCAAAACAAAATCGGTTCTATCTTGCTTGGTTCAATAGATATGGACACTTATCCCTTTTAGTCGGTTACTTTGATGTAGAAATTGAACCGTTAACGATAGAACCTTGTATCAGCTTGTGGATTAATATACAAATAAAAACCTACCATCTGCAAAAATAAAATCGATTCTATCTTACTTGGTTCAATAGATATGGACACTTATCCCTTTTAGTCGGTTAACCCCATCCAGTATGACGTAGAAATTAAACCGTTAGCGATAGAACCTTGGATCAGCTTGTGGATTAATATACACATAAAAACCTACCATCTGCAAAAATAAATTCGATCCAATCTTGCTTGGTTCAATAGATATGCATACTTGTCCCTTTTAGTAGGTTAACCCCACCTACTATAACGTAGAAATTGAACCGTTAGCGGTAGAACCTTGGATCAGCTTGTGGATTAATATACACATAAAAACCTATCATCTGCAGAAACAAAATCGATTCTATCTTGCTTGGTTCAATAGATATGGACACTTATCCCTTTTAGTCGGTTACTTTGATGTAGAAATTGAACCGTTAACGATAGAACCTTGTATCAGCTTGTGGATTAATATACAAATAAAAACCTACCATCTGCAAAAATAAAATCGATTCTATCTTACTTGGTTCAATAGATATGGACACTTATCCCTTTTAGTCGGTTAACCCCATCCAGTATGACGTAGAAATTAAACCGTTAGCGATAGAACCTTGGATCAGCTTGTGGATTAATATACACATAAAAACCTACCATCTGCAAAAATAAATTCGATTCTATCTTGCTTGGTTCAATAGATATGTATACTTATCCCTTTTAGTCGGTTAACCCCGCCCACTATAACGTAGAAATTGAACCGTTAACGATAGAAGCTTAGATCAGCTTGTGGATTAATATACACATAAAAACCTACCATCTACAAAAACAAAATCGATTCTATCTTGCTTGGTTTAATAGATATGGACACTTGTCCCTTTTAGTCGGTTAGCCCCACCCACAATAGATATGGACACTTATCCCTTGTAGTCGGTTACTTTGATGTAGAAATTGAACCGTTAACGATAGAATATTGAACCAGCTTGTGGATTAATATACACATAAAAGCCTACCATCTGCAAAAACAAAATCGATTCTATCTTGCTTGGTTCAATAGATATGAACACTTGTCCCTTTTAGTCGGATAACCCCATCTACTTTGACGTAGAAATTGAACCGTTAACGATAGAACCTTGTATCAGCTTGTGGATTAATATACACATAAAAACCTATCACCTGCAAAACGAAATCGATTCTATCTTGCTTGGTTCAATAGATATGGACACTTATCCCCTTTAGTCGGTTAACAACATCTACTTTGACGTAGAAATTGAACCGTTAGCGATAGAACCTTGGATCAGCTTGTGGATTAATATACACATAAAAGCCTATCATCTGCAAAAACAAAATCGATTCTATCTTGCTTGGTTCAATAGATATGGACACTTATCCCCTTTAGTCGGTTAACCCCATCTACTTTGACGTAGAAATTGAACCGTTAACGATAGAACCTTGTATCAGCTTGTGGATTAATATACAAATAAAAACCTACCATCTGCAAAAATAAAATCGATTCTATCTTACTTGGTTCAATAGATATGGACACTTATCCCTTTTAGTCGGTTAACCCCATCCAGTATGACGTAGAAATTAAACCGTTAGCGATAGAACCTTGGATCAGCTTGTGGATTAATATACACATAAAAACCTACCATCTGCAAAAATAAATTCGATCCTATCTTGCTTGGTTCAATAGATATGCATACTTGTCCCTTTTAGTCGGTTAACCCCACCTACTATAACGTAGAAATTGAACCGTTAGCGGTAGAACCTTGGATCAGCTTGTGGATTAATATACACATAAAAACCTACCATCTGCAAAAATAAATTCGATCCTATCTTGCTTGGTTCAATAGATATGCATACTTGTCCCTTTTAGTCGGTTAACCCCACCTACTATAACGTAGAAATTGAACCGTTAGCGGTAGAACCTTGGATCAGCTTGTGGATTAATATACACATAAAAACCTATCATCTGCAAAAATAAATTCGATTCTATCTTGCTTGGTTCAATAGATGTGTATACTTATCCCTTTTAGTCGTTTAACCCCACCCACAATAGATGTGAACTTATCCCTTTTAGTCGGATAACCCCACCCAGTATGACGTAGAAATTTAACCCTTAGCGATAGAACCTTGGATCAGCTTGTGGATTAATGTACATATAAAAGCCTATCATCTGCAAAAACAAAATCGATTCTATCTTACTTGGTTCAATAGATATGGACACTTATCCCTTTTAGTCGGTTAACCCCATCCAGTATGACGTAGAAATTGAACCGTTAGCGGTAGAACCTTGGATCAGCTTGTGGATTAATATACACATAAAAACCTACCATCTGCAAAAATAAATTCGATCCTATCTTGCTTCGTTCAATAGATATGCATACTTGTCCCTTTTAGTCGGTTAACCCCACCTACTATAACGTAGAAATTGAACCGTTAGCGGTAGAACCTTGGATCAGCTTGTGGATTAATATACACATAAAAACCTACCATCTGCAAAAATAAAATCGATTCTATCTTACTTGGTTCAATAGATATGGACACTTATCCCTTTTAGTCGGTTAACCCCATCCAGTATGACGTAGAAAATAAACCGTTAGCGATAGAACCTTGGATCAGCTTGTGGATTAATATACACATAAAAACCTACCATCTGCAAAAATAAAGTCGATCCTATCTTGCTTGGTTCAATAGATATGCATACTTGTCCCTTTTAGTCGGTTAACCCCACCTACTATAACGTAGAAATTGAACCGTTAGCGGTAGAACCTTGGATCAGCTTGTGGATTAATATACACATAAAAACCTACCATCTGCAAAAATAAATTCGATTCTATCTTGCTTGGTTCAATAGATATGTATACTTATCCCTTTTAGTCGGTTAACCCCACCCACAATAGATGTGGACACTTATCCCTTTTAGTCGGATAACCCCACCCAGTATGACGTAGAAATTGAACCCTTAGCGATAGAACCTTGGATCAGCTTGTGGATTAATGTACATATAAAAGCCTATCATCTGCAAAAACAAAATCGATTCTATCTTGCTTGGTTCAATAGATATGGACACTTATCCCCTTTAGTCGGTTAACCCCACCCTCGATAGAACCTTGGATCGGCTTGTGGATTAATGTACACATAAAAACCTACCATCTGCAAAAATAAATTCGATTCTATCTTGTTTGGTTCAATAGATATGTATACTTATCCCTTTTAGTCGGTTAACCCCACCCACTATAACGTAGAAATTGAACCGTTAGCGATAGAACCTTAAATCAGCTTGTGGATTAATATACACATAAAAACCTACCATCTGCGAAAACAAAATCGATTCTATCTTGCTTGGTTCAATAGATATGGACACTTTTCCCTTTTAGTCGGTTAACCCCACCCACAATAGATATGGACACTTATCCCTTTTAGTCGGTTACTTTGATGTATAAATTGAACCGTTAACGATAGAACCTTGTATCAGCTTGTGGATTAATATACAAATAAAAACCTACCATCTGCAAAAATAAAATCGATTCTATCTTACTTGGTTCAATAGATATGGACACTTATCCCTTTTAGTCGGTTAACCCCATCCAGTATGACGTAGAAATTAAACCGTTAGCGATAGAACCTTGGATCAGCTTGTGGATTAATATACACATAAAAACCTACCATCTGCAAAAATAAATTCGATTCTATCTTGCTTGGTTCAATAGATATGTATACTTATCCCTTTTAGTCGGTTAACCCCGCCCACTATAACGTAGAAATTGAACCGTTAACGATAGAAGCTTAGATCAGCTTGTGGATTAATATACACATAAAAACCTACCATCTACAAAAACAAAATCGATTCTATCTTGCTTGGTTTAATAGATATGGACACTTGTCCCTTTTAGTCGGTTAACCCCACCCACAATAGATATGGACACTTATCCCTTTTAGTCGGTTACTTTGATGTAGAAATTGAACCGTTAACGATAGAACATTGAACCAGCTTGTGGATTAATATACACATAAAAACCTACCATCTGCAAAAATAAATTCGATTCTATCTTGCTTGGTTCAATAGATATGTATACTTATCCCTTTTAGTCGGTTAACCCCACACACTATAACGTAGAAATTGAACCGTTAACGATGGAAGCTTAGATCAGCTTGTGGATTAATATACACATAAAAACCTACCATCTGCAAAAACAAAATCGATTCTACCTTGCTTGGTTCAATAGATATGGACACTTGTCCCTTTTAGTCGGATAACCCCACCCACAATAGATATGGACACTTATCCCTTTAGTAGGTTAACCCCATCCACTTTGGCGTGGAAAT
Organism: Eurosta solidaginis; assembly: GCF_040869045.1. Classification (NCBI taxonomy): domain Eukaryota; kingdom Metazoa; phylum Arthropoda; class Insecta; order Diptera; family Tephritidae; genus Eurosta; species Eurosta solidaginis. Next base: position 166,026 of record NW_027137070.1, on the reverse strand, counting down.
TGAACCGTTAAATATAGAACCTTGGATCAGCTTGTAGATTAATATACACATAAAAGCCTATCATCAGCAAAAACAAAATCGATTCTATCGTGCTTGGTTCAATAGATAAGGATACTTACCCCTTTTAGTCGGTTAACCCCATCCACTTTGACGTAGAAATTGAACCGTTAACGATAGAACCTTGTATCAGCTTGTGGATTAATATACAAATAAAAACCTACCATCTGCAAAAATATAATCGATTCTATCTTACTTCGTTCAATAGATATGGACACTTATCCCTTTTAATCGCTTAACCCCATCCAGTATGACGTAGAAATTGAACCGTTAGCGACAGAACCTTGGATCAGCTTGTGGATTAATATACACATAAAAACCTACCATCTGCAAAAATAAATTCGATTCTATCTTGCTTGGTTCAATAGATATGTATACTTATCCCTTTTAGTCGGTTAACCCCACCCACAATAGATATGGACACTTATCCCTTTTAGTCGGTTACTTTGATGTATAAATTTAACCGTTAACGACACAACTTTGTATCAGCTTGTGGATTAATGTACAAATAAAAACCTACCATCTGCAAAAATAAAATCGATTCTATCTTACTTGGTTCAATAGATATGGACTCTTATCCCTTTTAGTCGGTTAACCCCATCCAGTATGACGTAGAAATTGAACCGTTAGCGGTAGAACCTTGGGTCAGCTTGTGGATTAATATACACATAAAAACCTACCATCTGCAAAAATAAATTCGATTCTATCTTGCTTGCATACTTGTCCCTTTTAGTCGGTTAACCCCACCCACTATAACGTAGAAATTGAACCGTTAACGATGGAAGCTTAGATCAGCTTGTAGATTATTATACACATAAAAACCTACCATCTGCAAAAACAAAATCGATTCTATCTTGCTTGGTTCAATAAATATGGCCACTTGTCCCTTTTAGTCGGTTAACCCCACCCACAATAGATATGGACACTCATCCCTTTTAGTCGGTTAACCCCATCCACATTGACGTAGAAATTGAACCGTTAACGATACAACCTTGGATCAGCTTGTGGATTAATATACACATAAAAACCTACCATCTGCTAAAATAAATTCGATTCTATCTTGCTTGGTTCAATAGATATGCATACTTGTCCCTTTTAGTCGGTTAACCCCACCCACTATAACGTAGAAATTGAACCGTTAACGATGGAAGCTTATATCAGCTTGTAGATTAATATACACATAAAAACCTACCATCTGCAAAAATAAAATCGATTCTATCTTACTTGGTTCAATAGATATGGACACTTATCCCTTTTAGTCGGTTAACCCCATCCAGTATGACGTAGAAATTGAACCGTTAGCGGTAGAACCTTGGATCAGCTTGTGGATTAATATACACATAAAAACCTATCATCTTCAGAAACAAAATCGATTCTATCTTGCTTGGTTCAATAGATATGGACACTTATCCCTTTTAGTCGGTTACTTTGATGTAGAAATTGAACCGTTAACGATAGCACCTTGTATCAGCTTGTGGATTAATATACAAATAAAAACCTACCATCTGCAAAAATAAAATCGATTCTATCTTACTTCGTTCAATAGATATGGACACTTATCCCTTTTAGTCGGTTAACCCCATCCAGTATGACGTAGAAATTGAACCGTTAGCGGTAGAACCTTGGGTCAGCTTGTGGATTAATATACACCTAAAAACCTACCATCTGCAAAAATAAATTCGATCCTATCTTGCTTGGTTCAATAGATATGCATACTTGTCCCTTTTAGTCGGTTAACCCCACCTACTATAACGTAGAAATTGAACCGTTAACGATAGAAGCTTAGATCAGCTTGTGGATTAATATACACATAAAAACCTACCATCTGCAAAAATAAAATCGATTCCATCTTGCTTGGTTCAATAGATATGGACACTTATCCCTTTTAGTCGGTTAACCCCATCCACTTTGACGTAGAAATTGACCCGTTAACGATACAACCTTGGATCAGCTTGTGGATTAATATACACATAAAAACCTATCATCTGCAAAACAAAATCGGTTCTATCTTGCTTGGTTCAATAGATATGGACACTTATCCCCTTTAGTCGGTTAACCCCATCCACTTTGACGTAGAAATTGAACCGTTAGCGATAGAACCTTGTATCAGCTTGTGGATTAATACACACATAAAAACCTACCATCTGCAAAATCAAAATCGATTCTATCTTGCTTGGTTCAATAGATATGGATACTTATCCCTTTTAGTCGGTTAAGCCCAGCCACTTTGACGTAGAATTTGAACCGTTAGCGATAGAACCTTGGATCAGCTTGTGGATTAATACACACATAAAAGCCTATCATCTGCAAAAACAAAATCGATTCTATTTGGCTTGGTTCAATAGATATGGACACTTATCCCCTTTAGTCGGTTAACCCCATCCACTTTGACGGAGAAATTGAACCGTTAACGATAGAACCTTGTATCAGCTTGTGGATTAATATACACATAAAAACCTACCATCTGCAAAAATAAATTCGATTCTATCTTGCTTGGTTCAATAGATATGTATACTTATCCCTTTTAGTCGGTTAACCCCACCCACTATAACGTTGAAATTGAACCGTTAACGATAGAACCTTAAATCAGCTTGTGGATTAATATACACATAAAAACCTACCATCTGCAAAAATAAAATCGATTCCATCTTGCTTGGTTCAATAGATATGGACACTTATCCCTTTTAGTCGGTTAACCCCATCCAATTTGAGGTAGAAATTGACCCGTTAACGATACAACCTTGGATCAGCTTGTGGATTAATATACACATAAAAACCTACCATCTGCAAAAATAAAATCGTTTCTATCTTGCTTGGTTCAATAGATATGGACACTTATACGTTTTAGTCGGTTAACCCCACCCAGTATGACGTAGAAATTGAACCGTTAGCGATAGAACATTGGATCAGCTTGTGGATTAATGTACACATAAAAACCTACCATCTGCAAAAATAAATTCGATTCTACCTTGCTTGGTTCAATAGATATGTATACTTATCCCTTTTAGTCGGTTAACCCCACCCACTATAACGTCGAAATTGAACCGTTAACGATAGAAGCTTAGATCAGCTTGTGGATTAATATACACATAAAAACCTACCATCTGCGAAAACAAAATCGATTCTATCTTGCTTGGTTCAATAGATATGGACACTTTTCCCTTTTAGTCGGTTAACCCCACCCACAATAGATATGGACACTTATCCCTTTTAGTCGGTTACTTTGATGTATAAATTGAAACGTTAACGATAGAACCTTGTATCAGCTTGTGGATTAATATACAAATAAAAACCTACCATCTGCAAAACTAAAATCGATTCTATCTTACTTGGTTCAATAGATATGGACACTTATCCCTTTTAGTCGGTTAACCCCATCCAGTATGACGTAGAAATTGAACCGTAAGCGATAGAACCTTGGATCAGCTTGTGGATTGATGTACTCATAAAAACCTACCATCTGCAAAAATAAATTCGATTCTATCTTGCTTGGTTCAATAGATATGTATACTTATCCCTTTTATTCGGTTAACCCCGCCCACTATAACGTAGAAATTGAACCGTTAACGATAGAAGCTTAGATCAGCTTGTGGATTAATATACACATAAAAACCTACCATCTACAAAAACAAAATCGATTCTATCTTGCTTGGTTTAATAGATATGGACACTTGTCCCTTTTAGTCGGTTAACCCCACCCACAATAGATATGGACACTTATCCCTTGTAGTCGGTTACTTTGATGTAGAAATTGAACCGTTAACGATAGAACATTGAACCAGCTTGTGGATTAATATACACATAAAAACCTACCATCTGCAAAAATAAATTCGATTCTATCTTGCTTTGTTCAATAGATATGTATACTTATCCCTTTTAGTCGGTTAACCCCACACACTATAACGTAGAAATTGAACCGTTAACGATGGAATCTTAGATCAGCTTGTGGATTAATATAGACATAAAAACCTACCATCTGCAAAAACAAAATCGATTCTATCTTGCTTGGTTCAATAGATATGGACACTTGTCCCTTTTAGTCGGATAACCCCACGCACAATAGATATGGACACTTATCCCTTTTAGTAGGTTAACCCCATCCACTTTGGCGTGGAAATTGAACCGTTAAATATAGAACCTTGGATCAGCTTGTAGATTAATATACACATAAAAACCTATCATCAGCAAAAACAAAATCGATTCTATCGTGCTTGGTTCAATAGATATGGAAACTTATCCCTTTTAGTCGGTTAACCCCATCCACTTTGACGTAGAAATTGAACCGTTAACGATACTACCTTGGATCAGTTTGTGGATTAATATACACATAAAAACCTATCATCTACCAAATCGATTCTATCTTGCTTGGTTCAATAGATATAGACACTTATCCCTTATAGTCGGTTAACCCCACCCACAATAGATATGGGCACTTATCCCTTTTAGTCGGTTACTTTGATGTAGAAATTGAACCGTTAACGATAGAACCTTGTATCAGCTTGTGGATTAATATACAAATAAAAACCTACCATCTGCAAAAATAAAATCGATTCTATCTTACTTCGTTCAATAGATATGGACACTTATCCCTTTTAATCGGTTAACCCCATCCAGTATGACGTAGAAATTGAACCGTTAGCGACAGAACCTTGGATCAGCTTAACGATGGAATCTTAGATCAGCTTGTGGATTAATATAGACAAAAAAACCTACCATCTGCAAAAATAAATTCGATTCTATCTTGCTTGGTTCAATAGATATGTATACTTATCCCTTTTAGTCGTTTAACCCCGCCCACTATAACGTAGAAATTGAACCGTTAACGATAGAAGCTTAGATCAGCTTGTGGATTAATATACACATAAAAACCTACCATCTGCAAAAATAAAATTGATTCCATCTTGCTTGGTTCAATAGATATGGACACTTATCCCTTTTAGTCGGTTAACCCCATCCACTTTGACGTAGAAATTGAACAGTTAACGATTCAACCTTGGGTCAGCTTGTGGATTAATATACACATAAAAACCTATCATCTGCAAAACAAAATCGATTCTATCTTGCTTGGTTCAATAGATATGGACACTTATCCCTTTTAGTCGGTTAACCCCATCCACTTTGACGGAGAAATTGAACCGTTAACGATAGAACCTTGTATCAGCTTGTGGATTAATATACACATTAAAACCTATCACCTGCAAAACGAAATCGATTCTATCTTGCTTGGTTCAATAGATATGGACGCTTATCCCCTTTAGTCGGTTAACCCCATCTACTTTGACGTAGAAATTTAACCGTTAACGATAGAACCCTGTATCAGCTTGTGGATTAATATACACATAAAAACCTATCATCTGCAAAAATAAATTCGATTCTATCTTGCTTGGTTCAATAGATGTGTATACTTATCCCTTTTAGTCGTTTAACCCCACCCACAATAGATGTGAACTTATCCCTTTTAGTCGGATAACCCCACCCAGTATGACGTAGAAATTGAATCCTTAGCGATAGAACCTTGGATCAGCCTGTGGATTAATATACACATAAAAACCTACCATCTGCAAAAATAAATTCGATTCTATCTTGCTTGGTTCAATAGATATGTATATTTATCCCTTTTAGTCGGTTAACCCCACCCACAATAGATGTGGACACTTATCCCTTTTAGTCGGATAACCCCACCCAGTATGACGTAGAAATTGAACCCTTAGCGATAGAACCTTGGATCAGCTTGTGGATTAATATACATATAAAAGCCTATCATCTGCAAAAGCAAAATCGATTCTATCTTGCTTGGTTCAATAGATATGGACACTTATCCCCTTTAGTCGGTTAACCCCACCCTCGATAGAACCTTGGATCGGCTTGTGGATTAATGTACACATAAAAACCTACCATCTGCAAAAATAAATTCGATTCTATCTTGCTTGGTTCAATAGATATGTATACTTATCCCTTTTAGTCGGTTAACCCCACCCACTATAACGTAGAAATTGAACCGTTAGCGATATAACCTTAAATCAACTTGGGGATTAATATACACATAAAAACCTATCATCTGCAAAAATAAATTCGATCCTATCTTGCTTGGTTCAATAGATATGTATACTTATCCCTTTTAGTCGGTTAACCCCATCCACAATAGATGTGGACACTTATCCCTTTTAGTCGGTTAACCCCACCCACTATAACGTAGAAATTGAACCGTTAACGATAGAACCTTGGATCAGCTTGTGGATTAATGTACACATAAAAACCTATCATCTGCAAGAACAAAATCGATTCTATCTTGCTTGGTTCAATAGATATGGACACTTTTCCCGTTTAGTCAGTTAACCCCACCCACAATAGATATGGACACTTACACCTTTTAGTCGTTTAACCCCACCCAGTATGACGTAGAAATTGAACCCTTAGCGATAGAACCTTGGATCAGCTTGTGGATTAATATACATATAAAATCCTATCATCTGCAAAAACAAAATCGATTATATCTTGCTTGGTTCAATAGATATGGACACTTATCCCCTTTAGTCGGTTAACCCCACCCACTTTGACGTAGAAATTGAACCGTTAACGATAGAACCTTGGATCAGCTTGTGGATTAATGTACACATAAAAACCTACCATCTGCAAAAATAAAATCGATTCTATCTTACTTGGTTCAATAGATATGGACACTTATCCCTTTTAGTCGGTTAACCCCATCCAGTATGACGTAGAAATTGAACCGTTAGCGGTAGAACCTTGGATCAGCTTGTGGATTAATATACACATAAAAACCTATCATCTGCAGAAACAAAATCGATTCTATCTTGCTTGGTTCAATAGATATGGACACTTATCCCTTTTAGTCGGTTACTTTGATGTAGAAATTGAACCGTTAACGATAGAACCTTGTATCAGCTTGTGGATTAATATACAAATAAAAACCTACCATCTGCAAAAATAAAATCGATTCTATCTTACTTCGTTCAATAGATATGGACACTTATCCCTTTTAGTCGGTTAACCCCATCCAGTATGACGTAGAAATTGAACCGTTAGCGATAGAACCTTAGATCAGCTTGTGGATTAATATACACCTAAAAACCTACCATCTGCAAAAATAAATTCGATCCTATCTTGCTTGGTTCAATAGATATGCATACTTGTCCCTTTTAGTCGGTTAACCCCACCCACTATAACGTAGAAATTGAACCGTTAACGATAGAAGCTTAGATCAGCTTGTGGATTAATATACACATAAAAACCTACCATCTGCAAAAATAAAATCGATTCCATCTTGCTTGGTTCAATAGATATGGACACTTATCCCTTTTAGTCGGTTAACCCCATCCACTTTGACGTAGAAATTGACCCGTTAACGATACAACCTTGGATCAGCTTGTGGATTAATATACACATAAAAACCTATCATCTGCAAAACAAAATCGGTTCTATCTTGCTTGGTTCAATAGATATGGACACTTATCCCCTTTAGTCGGTTAACCCCATCCACTTTGACGTAGAAATTGAACCGTTAGCGATAGAACCTTGTATCAGCTTGTGGATTACTACACACATAAAAACCTACCATCTGCAAAATCAAAATCGATTCTATCTTGCTTGGTTCAATAGATATGGACACTTATCCCTTTTAGTCGGTTAAGCCCACCCACTTTGACGTAGAATTTGAACCGTTAGCGATAGAACCTTGGATCAGCTTGTGGATTAATACACACATAAAAGCCTATCATCTGCAAAAACAAAATCGATTCTATTTGGCTTGGTTCAATAGATATGGACACTTATCCCCTTTAGTCGGTTAACCCCATCCACTTTGACGGAGAAATTGAACCGTTAACGATAGAACCTTGTATCAGCTTGTGGATTAATATACACATAAAAACCTACCATCTGCAAAAATAAATTCGATTCTATCTTGCTTGGTTCAATAGATATGTATACTTATCCCTTTTAGTCGGTTAACCCCACCCACTATAACGTTGAAATTGAACCGTTAACGATAGAACCTTAAATCAGATTGTGGATTAATATACACATAAAAACCTACCATCTGCAAAAATAAAATCGATTCCATCTTGCTTGGTTCAATAGATATGGACACTTATCCCTTTTAGTCGGTTAACCCCATCCACTTTGAGGTAGAAATTGACCCGTTAACGATACAACCTTGGATCAGCTTGTGGATTAATATACACATAAAAACCTACCATCTGCAAAAATAAAATCGTTTCTATCTTGCTTGGTTCAATAGATATGGACACTTATACGTTTTAGTCGGTTAACCCCACCCAGTATGACGTAGAAATTGAACCGTTAGCGATAGAACCTTGGATCAGCTTGTGGATTAATATACACATAAAAACCTACCATTTGCAAAAATAAATTCGATTCTACCTTGCTTGGTTCAATAGATATGTATACTTATCCCTTTTAGTCGGTTAACCCCACCCACTATAACGTCGAAATTGAACCGTTAACGATAGAAGCTTAGATCAGCTTGTGGATTAATATACACATAAAAACCTACCATCTGCGAAAACAAAATCGATTCTATCTTGCTTGGTTCAATAGATATGGACACTTTTCCCTTTTAGTCGGTTAACCCCACCCACAATAGATATGGACATTTATCCCTTTTAGTCGGTTACTTTGATGTATAAATTGAAACGTTAACGATAGAACCTTGTATCAGCTTGTGGATTAATATACAAATAAAAACCTACCATCTGCAAAACTAAAATCGATTCTATCTTACTTGGTTCAATAGATATGGACACTTATCCCTTTTAGTCGGTTAACCCCATCCAGTATGACGTAGAAATTGAACCGTAAGCGATAGAACCTTGGAGCAGCTTGTGGATTGATGTACACATAAAAACCTACCATCTGCAAAAATAAATTCGATTCTATCTTGCTTGGTTCAATAGATATGTATACTTATCCCTTTTAGTCGGTTAACCCCGCCCACTATAACGTAGAAATTGAACCGTTAACGATAGAAGCTTAGATCAGCTTGTGGATTAATTTACACATAAAAACCTACCATCTACAAAAACAAAATCGATTCTATCTTGCTTGGTTTAATAGATATGGACACTTGTCCCTTTTAGTAGGTTAACCCCACCCACAATAGATATGGACACTTATCCCTTGTAGTCGGTTACTTTGATGTAGAAATTGAACCGTTAACGATAGAACATTGAACCAGCTTGTGGATTAATATACACATAAAAACCTACCATCTGCAAAAATAAATTCGATTCTATCTTGCTTGGTTCAATAGATATGTATACTTATCCCTTTTAGTCGGTTAACCCCACACACTATAACGTAGAAATTGAACCGTTAACGATGGAATCTTAGATCAGCTTGTGGATTAATATAGACATAAAAACCTACCATCTGAAAAACAAAATCGATTCTATCTTGCTTGGTTCAATAGATATGGACACTTGTCCCTTTTAGTCGGATAACCCCACCCACAATAGATATGGACACTTATCCCTTTTAGTAGGTTAACCCCATCCACTTTGGCGTGGAAATTGAACCGTTAAATATAGAACCTTGGATCAGCTTGTAGATTAATATACACATAAAAACCTATCATCAGCAAAAACAAAATCGATTCTATCGTGCTTGGTTCAATAGATATGGAAACTTATCCCTTTTAGTCGGTTAACCCCATCCACTTTGACGTAGAAATTGAACCGTTAACGATACAACCTTGGATCAGTTTGTGGATTAATATACACATAAAAACCTATCATCTGCAAAATCGATTCTATCTTGCTTGGTTCAATAGATATGGACACTTATCCCTTATAGTCGGTTAACCCCACCCACAATAGATATGGACACTTATCCCTTTTAGTCGGTTACTTTGATGTAGAAATTGAACCGTTAACGATAGAATCTTGTATCAGCTTGTGGATTAATATACAAATAAAAACCTACCATCTGCAAAAATAAAATCGATTCTATCTTACTTCGTTCAATAGATATGGACACTTATCCCTTTTAATCGGTTAACCCCATCCAGGATGACGTAGAAATTGAACCGTTAGCGACAGAACCTTGGATCAGCTTAACGATGGAATCTTAGATCAGCTTGTAGATTAATATAGACAAAAAAACCTACCATCTGCAAAAATAAATTCGATTCTATCTTGCTTGGTTCAATAGATATGTATACTTATCCCTTTTAGTCGGTTAACCCCGCCCACTATAACGTAGAAATTGAACCGTTAACGATAGAAGCTTAGATCAGCTTGTGGATTAATATACACATAAAAACCTACCATCTGCAAAAATAAAATTGATTCCATCTTGCTTGGTTCAATAGATATGGACACTTATCCCTTTTAGTCGGTTAACCCCATCCAGTATGACGTAGAAATTGGACATAAAAACCTACCATCTGCAAAAATAAAATCGATTCTATCTTACTTGGTTCAATAGATATGGACACTTATCCCTTTTAGTCGGTTAACCCCATCCAGTATGACGTAGAAATTGAACCGTTAGCGGTAGAACCTTGGATCAGCTTGTGGATTAATATACACATAAAAACCTATCATCTGCAGAAACAAAATCGATTCTATCTTGCTTGGTTCAATAGATATGGACACTTATCCCTTTTAGTCGGTTACTTTGATGTAGAAATTGAACCGTTAACGATAGAACCTTGTATCAGCTTGTGGATTAATATACAAATAAAAACCTACCATCTGCAAAAATAAAATCGATTCTATCTTACTTCGTTCAATAGATATGGACACTTATCCCTTTTAGTCGGTTAACCCCATCCAGTATGACGTAGAAATTGAACCGTTAGCGATAGAACCTTAGATCAGCTTGTGGATTAATATACACCTAAAAACCTACCATCTGCAAAAATAAATTCGATCCTATCTTGCTTGGTTCAATAGATATGCATACTTGTCCCTTTTAGTCGGTTAACCCCACCCACTATAACGTAGAAATTGAACCGTTAACGATAGAAGCTTAGATCAGCTTGTGGATTAATATACACATAAAAACCTACCATCTGCAAAAATAAAATCGATTCCATCTTGCTTGGTTCAATAGATATGGACACTTATCCCTTTTAGTCGGTTAACCCCATCCACTTTGACGTAGAAATTGACCCGTTAACGATACAACCTTGGATCAGCTTGTGGATTAATATACACATAAAAAACCTATCATCTGCAAAACAAAATCGGTTCTATCTTGCTTGGTTCAATAGATATGGACACTTATCCCCTTTAGTCGGTTAACCCCATCCACTTTGACGTAGAAATTGAACCGTTAGCGATAGAACCTTGTATCAGCTTGTGGATTACTACACACATAAAAACCTACCATCTGCAAAATCAAAATCGATTCTATCTTGCTTGGTTCAATAGATATGGACACTTATCCCTTTTAGTCGGTTAAGCCCACCCACTTTGACGTAGAATTTGAACCGTTAGCGATAGAACCTTGGATCAGCTTGTGGATTAATACACACATAAAAGCCTATCATCTGCAAAAACAAAATCGATTCTATTTGGCTTGGTTCAATAGATATGGACACTTATCCCCTTTAGTCGGTTAACCCCATCCACTTTGACGGAGAAATTGAACCGTTAACGATAGAACCTTGTATCAGCTTGTGGATTAATATACACATAAAAACCTACCATCTGCAAAAATAAATTCGATTCTATCTTGCTTGGTTCAATAGATATGTATACTTATCCCTTTTAGTCGGTTAACCCCACCCACTATAACGTTGAAATTGAACCGTTAACGATAGAACCTTAAATCAGATTGTGGATTAATATACACATAAAAACCTACCATCTGCAAAAATAAAATCGATTCCATCTTGCTTGGTTCAATAGATATGGACACTTATCCCTTTTAGTCGGTTAACCCCATCCACTTTGAGGTAGAAATTGACCCGTTAACGATACAACCTTGGATCAGCTTGTGGATTAATATACACATAAAAACCTACCATCTGCAAAAATAAAATCGTTTCTATCTTGCTTGGTTCAATAGATATGGACACTTATACGTTTTAGTCGGTTAACCCCACCCAGTATGACGTAGAAATTGAACCGTTAGCGATAGAACCTTGGATCAGCTTGTGGATTAATATACACATAAAAACCTACCATTTGCAAAAATAAATTCGATTCTACCTTGCTTGGTTCAATAGATATGTATACTTATCCCTTTTAGTCGGTTAACCCCACCCACTATAACGTCGAAATTGAACCGTTAACGATAGAAGCTTAGATCAGCTTGTGGATTAATATACACATAAAAACCTACCATCTGCGAAAACAAAATCGATTCTATCTTGCTTGGTTCAATAGATATGGACACTTTTCCCTTTTAGTCGGTTAACCCCACCCACAATAGATATGGACATTTATCCCTTTTAGTCGGTTACTTTGATGTATAAATTGAAACGTTAACGATAGAACCTTGTATCAGCTTGTGGATTAATATACAAATAAAAACCTACCATCTGCAAAACTAAAATCGATTCTATCTTACTTGGTTCAATAGATATGGACACTTATCCCTTTTAGTCGGTTAACCCCATCCAGTATGACGTAGAAATTGAACCGTAAGCGATAGAACCTTGGAGCAGCTTGTGGATTGATGTACACATAAAAACCTACCATCTGCAAAAATAAATTCGATTCTATCTTGCTTGGTTCAATAGATATGTATACTTATCCCTTTTAGTCGGTTAACCCCGCCCACTATAACGTAGAAATTGAACCGTTAACGATAGAAGCTTAGATCAGCTTGTGGATTAATATACACATAAAAACCTACCATCTACAAAAACAAAATCGATTCTATCTTGCTTGGTTTAATAGATATGGACACTTGTCCCTTTTAGTCGGTTAACCCCACCCACAATAGATATGGACACTTATCCCTTGTAGTCGGTTACTTTGATGTAGAAATTGAACCGTTAACGATAGAACATTGAACCAGCTTGTGGATTAATATACACATAAAAACCTACCATCTGCAAAAATAAATTCGATTCTATCTTGCTTGGTTCAATAGATATGTATACTTATCCCTTTTAATCGGTTAACCCCACACACTATAACGTAGAAATTGAACCGTTAACGATGGAATCTTAGATCAGCTTGTGGATTAATATAGACATAAAAACCTACCATCTGAAAAACAAAATCGATTCTATCTTGCTTGGTTCAATAGATATGGACACTTGTCCCTTTTAGTCGGATAACCCCACCCACAATAGATATGGACACTTATCCCTTTTAGTAGGTTAACCCCATCCACTTTGGCGTGGAAATTGAACCGTTAAATACAGAACCTTGGATCAGCTTGTAGATTAATATACACATAAAAACCTATCATCAGCAAAAACAAAATCGATTCTATCGTGCTTGGTTCAATAGATATGGAAACTTATCCCTTTTAGTCGGTTAACCCCATCCACTTTGACGTAGAAATTGAACCGTTAACGATACAACCTTGGATCAGTTTGTGGATTAATATACACATAAAAACCTATCATCTGCAAAATCGATTCTATCTTGCTTGGTTCAATAGATATGGACACTTATCCCTTATAGTCGGTTAACCCCACCCACAATAGATATGGACACTTATCCCTTTTAGTCGGTTACTTTGATGTAGAAATTGAACCGTTAACGATAGAATCTTGTATCAGCTTGTGGATTAATATACAAATAAAAACCTACCATCTGCAAAAATAAAATCGATTCTATCTTACTTCGTTCAATAGATATGGACACTTATCCCTTTTAATCGGTTAACCCCATCCAGGATGACGTAGAAATTGAACCGTTAGCGACAGAACCTTGGATCAGCTTAACGATGGAATCTTAGATCAGCTTGTAGATTAATATAGACAAAAAAACCTACCATCTGCAAAAATAAATTCGATTCTATCTTGCTTGGTTCAATAGATATGTATACTTATCCCTTTTAGTCGGTTAACCCCGCCCACTATAACGTAGAAATTGAACCGTTAACGATAGAAGCTTAGATCAGCTTGTGGATTAATATACACATAAAAACCTACCATCTGCAAAAATAAAATTGATTCCATCTTGCTTGGTTCAATAGATATGGACACTTATCCCTTTTAGTCGGTTAACCCCATCCACTTTGACGTAGAAATTGAACAGTTAACGATTCAACCTTGGGTCAGCTTGTGGATTAATATACACATAAAAACCTATCATCTGCAAAACAAAATCGATTCTATCTTGCTTGGTTCAATAGATATGGACACTTATCCCCTTTAGTCGGTTTACCCCATCCACTTTGACGTAGAAATTGAACCGTTAACGATAGAACCTTGTATCAGCTTGTGGATTAATATACACATAAAAACCTACCATCTGCAAAATCAAAATCGATTCTATCTTGCTTGGTTCAATAGATATGGACACTTATCCCTTTTAGTCGGTTAACCCCACCCACTTTGACGTAGAATTTGAACCGTTAGCGATAGAACCTTGGATCAGCTTGTGGATTAATATACACATAAAAGCCTATCATCTGCTAAAACAAAATCGATTCTATCTTGCTTGGTTCAATAGATATGGACACTTATCCCCTTTAGTCGGTTAACCCCATCCACTTTGACGGAGAAATTGAACCGTTAACGATAGAACCTTGTATCAGATTGTGGATTAATATACACATTAAAACCTATCACCTGCAAAACGAAATCGATTCTATCTTGCTTGGTTCAATAGATATGGACGCGTATCCCCTTTAGTCGGTTAACCCCATCTACTTTGACGTAGAAATTTAACCGTTAACGATAGAACCTTGTATCAGCTTGTGGATTAATATACACATAAAAACCTATCATCTGCAAAAATAAATTCGATTCTATCTTGCTTGGTTCAATAGATGTGTATACTTATCCCTTTTAGTCGTTTAACCCCACCCACAATAGATGTGAACTTATCCCTTTTAGTCGGATAACCCCACCCAGTATGACGTAGAAATTGAAACCTTAGCGATAGAACCTTGGATCAGCCTGTGGATTAATATACACATAAAAACCTACCATCTGCAAAAATAAATTCGATTCTATCTTGCTTGGTTCAATAGATATGTATATTTATCCCTTTTAGTCGGTTAACCCCACCCACAATAGATGTGGACACTTATCCCTTTTAGTCGGATAACCCCACCCAGTATGACGTAGAAATTGAACCCTTAGCGATAGAACCTTGGATCAGCTTGTGGATTAATATACATATAAAAGCCTATCATCTGCAAAAGCAAAATCGATTCTATCTTGCTTGGTTCAATAGATATGGACACTTATCCCCTTTAGTCGGTTAACCCCACCCTCAATAGAACCTTGGATCGGCTTGTGGATTAATGTACACATAAAAACCTACCATCTGCAAAAATAAATTCGATTCTATCTTGCTTGGTTCAATAGATATGTATACTTATCCCTTTTAGTCGGTTAACCCCACCCACTATAACGTAGAAATTGAACCGTTAGCGATAGAACCTCAAATCAGCTTGGGGATTAATATACACATAAAAACCTATCATCTGCAAAAATAAAATCGATCCTATCTTGCTTGGTTCAATAGATATGTATACTTATCCCTTTTAGTCGGTTAACCCCATCCACAATAGATGTGGACACTTATCCCTTTTAGTCGGATAACCCCACCCAGTATGACGTAGAAATAGAACCGTTAACGATAGAAGCTTAGATCAGATTGTGGATTAATATACACATAAAAGCCTACCATCTGCAAAAACAAAATCGATCCTATCTTGCTTGGTTCAATAGATATGGACACTTGTCCCTTTTAGTCGGTTAACCCCACCCACAATAGATATGGACACTTATCCCTTTTAGTCGGTTACTTTGATGTAGAAATTGAACCGTTAACGATAGAACATTGAACCAGCTTGTGGATTAATATACACATAAAAACCTACCATCTGCAAAAATAAATTCGATTCTATCTTGCTTGGTTCAATAGATATGTATACTTATCCCTTTTAGTCGGTTAACCCCACCCACAATAGATATGGACACTTATCCCTTTTAGTCGGTTACTTTGATGTATAAATTGAACCGTTAACGATACAACTTTGTATCAGCTTGTGGATTAATGTACAAATAAAAACCTACCATCTGCAAAAATAAAATCGATTCTATCTTACTTGGTTCAATAGATATGGACACTTATCCCTTTTAGTCGGTTAACCCCAACCAGTATGACGTAGAAATTGAACCGTTAGCGGTAGAACTTTAGATCAGCTTGTGGATTAATATACACATAAAAACCTACCATCTGCAAAAATAAATTCGATTCTATCTTGATTGGTTCAATATATATGCATACTTGTCCCTTTTAGTCGGTTAACCCCACCCACTATAACGTAGAAATTGAACCGTTAACGATGGAAGCTTAGATCAGCTTGTGGATTAATATACACATAAAAACCTACCATCTGCAAAATCAAAATCGATTCTATCTTGCTTGGTTCAATAGATATGGACACTTATCCCTTTTAGTCGGTTAACCCCATCCACTTTGAGGTAGAAATTGACCCGTTAACGATACAACCTTGGATCAGCTTGTGGATTAATATACACATAAAAACCTACCATCTGCAAAAATAAAATCGATTCTATCTTGCTTGGTTCAATAGATATGGACACTTATACGTTTTAGTCGGTTAACCCCACCCAGTATGACGTAGAAATTGAACCGTTAGCGATAGAACCTTGGATCAGCTTGTGGATTAATATACACATAAAAACCTACCATCTGCAAAAATAAATTCGATTCTATCTTGCTTGGTTCAATAGATATGTATACTTATCCCTTTTAGTCGGTTAACCCCACCCACTATAACGTCGAAATTGAACAGTTAACGATAGAAGCTTAGATCAGCTTGTGGATTAATATACATATAAAAACCTACCATCTGCGAAAACAAAATCGATTCTATCTTGCTTGGTTCAATAGGTATGGACACTTTTCCCTTTTAGTCGGTTAACCCCACCCACAATAGATATGGACACTTATCCCTTTTAGTCGGTTACTTTGATGTATAAATTGAAACGTTAACGATACAACCTTGTATCAGCTTGTGGATTAATATACAAATAAAAACCTACCATCTGCAAAAATAAAATCGATTCTATCTTACTTGGTTCAATAGATATGGACACTTATCCGTTTTAGTCGGTTAACCCCATCCAGTATGACGTAGAAATTGAACCGTAAGCGATAGAACCTTGGATCAGCTTGTGGATTGATGTACACATAAAAACCTACCATCTGCGAAAACAAAATCGATTCTATCTTGCTTGGTTCAATAGGTATGGACACTTTTCCCTTTTAGTCGGTTAACCCCACCCACAATAGATATGGACACTTATCCCTTTTAGTCGGTTACTTTGATGTATAAATTGAACCGTTAACGATACAACTTTGTATCAGCTTGTGGATTAATGTACAAATAAAAACCTACCAGCTGCAAAAATAAATTCGATTCTATCTTGCTTGGTTCAATAGATATGTATACTTATCCCTTTTAGTCGGTTAACCCCGCCCACTATAACGTAGAAATTGAACCGTTAACGATAGAAGCTTAGATCAGCTTGTGGATTAATATACACATAAAAACCTACCATCTGCGAAAACAAAATCGATTCTATCTTGCTTGGTTCAATAGGTATGGACACTTTTCCCTTTTAGTCGGTTAACCCCACCCACAATAGATATGGACACTTATCTCTTTTAGTCGGTTACTTTGATGTATAAATTGAACCGTTAACGATACAACTTTGTATCAGCTTGTGGATTAATGTACAAATAAAAACCTACCATCTGCAAAAATAAATTCGATTCTATCTTGCTTGGTTCAATAGATATGTATACTTATCCCTTTTAGTCGGTTAACCCCGCCCACTATAACGTAGAAATTGAACCGTTAACGATAGAAGCTTAGATCAGCTTGTGGATTAATATACACATAAAAACCTACCATCTACAAAAACAAAATCGATTCTATCTTGCTTGGTTTAATAGATATGGACACTTGTCCCTTTTAGTCGGTTAACCCCACCCACAATAGATATGGACACTTATCCCTTGTAGTCAGTTACTTTGATGTAGAAATTGAACCGTTAACGATAGAACATTGAGCCAGCTTGTGGATTAATATACACATAAAAACCTACCATCTGCAAAAATAAATTCGATTCTATCTTGCTTGGTTCAATAGATATGTATACTTATCCCTTTTAGTCGGTTAACCCCACACTATAACGTAGAAATTGAACCGTTAACGATGGAATCTTAGATCAGCTTGTGAATTAATATATACATAAAAACCTACCATCTGCAAAAACAAAATCGATTCTATCTTGCTTGGTTCAATAGATATGGACACTTGTCCCTTTTAGTCGGATAACCCCACCCACAATAGATATGGACACTTATCCCTTTTAGTAGGTTAACCCCATCCACTTTGGCGTGGAAATTGAACCGTTAAATATAGAACCTTGGATCAGCTTGTAGATTAATATACACATAAAAACCTATCATCAGCAAAAACAAAATCGATTCTATCGTGCTTGGTTCAATAGATATGGATACTTATCCCTTTTAGTCGGTTAACCCCATCCACTTTGACGTAGAAATTGAACCGTTAACGATACAACCTTGGATCAGTTTGTGGATTAATATACACATAAAAACCTATCATCTGCAAAATCGATTCTATCTTGCTTGGTTCAATAGATATGGACACTTATCCCTTATAGTCGGTTAACCCCACCCACAATAGATATGGACACTTATCCCTTTTAGTCGGTTACTTTGATGTAGAAATTGAACCGTTAACGATAGAACCTTGTATCAGCTTGTGGATTAATATACAAATAAAAACCTACCATCTGCAAAAATAAAATCGATTCTATCTTACTTCGTTCAATAGATATGGACACTTATCCCTTTTAATCGGTTAACCCCATCCAGTATGACGTAGAAATTGAACCGTTAGCGACAGAACCTTGGATCAGCTTAACGATGGAATCTTAGATCAGCTTGTGGATTAATATAGACAAAAAAACCTACCATCTGCAAAAATAAATTCGATTCTATCTTGCTTGGTTCAATAGATATGTATACTTATCCCTTTTAGTCGGTTAACCCAGCCCACTATAACGTAGAAATTGAACCGTTAACGATAGAAGCTTAGATCAGCTTGTGGATTAATATACACATAAAAACCTACCATCTGCAAAAATAAAATTGATTCCATCTTGCTTGGTTCAATAGATATGGACACGTATCCCTTTTAGTCGGTTAACCCCATCCACTTTGACGTAGAAATTGAACAGTTAACGATTCAACCTTGGGTCAGCTTGTGGATTAATATACACATAAAAACCTATCATCTGCAAAACAAAATCGATTCTATCTTGCTTGGTTCAATAGATATGGACACTTATCCCCTTTAGTCGGTTAACCCCATCCACTTTGACGTAGAAATTGAACCGTTAACGATAGAACCTTGTATCAGCTTGTGGATTAATATACACATAAAAACCTACCATCTGCAAAATCAAAATCGATTCTATCTTGCTTGGTTCAATAGATATGGACACTTATCCCTTTTAGTCGGTTAACCCCACCCACTTTGACGTAGAATTTGAACCGTTAGCGATAGAACCTTGGATCAGCTTGTGGATTAATATACACATAAAAGCCTATCATCTGCAGAAACAAAATCGATTCTATCTTGCTTGGTTCAATAGATATGGACACTTATCCCCTTTAGTCGGTTAACCCCATCCACTTTGACGGAGAAATTGAACCGTTAACGATAGAACCTTGTATCAGCTTGTGGATTAATATACACATAAAAACCTATAACCTGCAAAACGAAATCGATTCTATCTTGCTTGGTTCAATAGATATGGACACTTATCCCCTTTAGTCGGTTAACCCCATCTACTTTGACGTAGAAATTGAACCGTTAACGATAGAACCTTGTATCAGTTTGTGGATTAATATACACATAAAAACCTATCATCTGCAAAAATAAATTCGATTCTATCTTGCTTGGTCCAATAGATGTGTATACTTATCCCTTTTAGTCGTTTAACCCCACCCACAATAGATGTGAACTTATCCCTTTTAGTCGGATAACCCCACCCAGTATGACGTAGAAATTGAACCCTTAGCGATAGAACCTTGGATCAGCTTGTGGATTAATATACACATAAAAACCTACCATCTGCAAAAATAAATTCGATTCTATCTTGCTTGGTTCAATAGATATGTATATTTATCCCTTTTAGTCGGTTGACCCCACCCACAATAGATGTGGACACTTATCCCTTTTAGTCGGATAACCCCACCCAGTATGACGTAGAAATTGAACCCTTAGCGATAGAACCTTGGATCAGCTTGTGGATTAATATACATATAAAAGCCTATCATCTGCAAAAACAAAATCGATTCTATCTTGCTTGGTTCAATAGATATGGACACTTATCCCCTTTAGTCGGATAACCCCATCCAGTATGACGTAGAAATTGAACCCTTAGCGATAGAACCTTGGATCAGCTTCTGGATTAATATACATATAAAAGCTTATCATCTGCAAAAACAAAATCGATTATATCTTGCTTGGTTCAATAGATATGGACACTTATCCCCTTTAGTCGGTTAACCCCACCCACTTTGACGTAGAAATTGAACCGTTAACGATCAGCTTGTGGATTAATGCACACATAAAAACCTATCATCTGCAAGAAAAAAATCGATTCTATCTTGCTTGGTTCAATAGATATGGACACTTTTCCCGTTTAGTCAGTTAACCCCACCCACAATAGATATGGACACTTATACCTTTTAGTCGTTTAACCCAACCCAGTATGACGTAGAAATTGAACCCTTAGCGATAGAACCTTGGATCAGCTTGTGGATTAATATACATATAAAAGCCTATCATCTGCAAAAACAAAATCGATTATATCTTGCTTGGTTCAATAGATATGGACACTTATCCCCTTTAGTCGGTTAACCCCACCCACTTTGACGTTGAAATTGAACCGTTAACGATAGAACCTTGGATCAGCTTGTGGATTAATATACACATAAAAACCTACCATCTGCAAAAATAAAATCGATTCTATCTTGCTTGGTTCAATAGATATGGACACTTATCCCTTTTAGTCAGTTAACCCCATCCACTTTGACGTAGAAATTGACCCGTTAACGATACAACCTTGGATCAGCTTGTCGATTAATATACACATAAAAACCTATCATCTGCAAAAATAAATTCGATTCTATCTTGCTTGGTTCAATAGATGTGTATACTTATCCCTCTTAGTCGTTTAACCCCACCCACAATAGATGTGAACTTATCCCTTTTAGTCGGATAACCCCACCCAGTATGACGTAGAAATTGAACCCTTAGCGATAGAACCTTGGATCAGCTTGTGGATTAATATACACATAAAAACCTACCATCTGCAAAAATAAATTCGATTCTATCTTGCTTGGTTCAATAGATATGTATATTTATCGCTTTTAGTCGGTTAACCCCACCCACAATAGATGTGGATACTTATCCCTTTTAGTCGGATAACCCCACCCAGTATGACGTAGAAATTGAAGCCTTAGCGATAGAACCTTGGATCAGCTTGTGGATTAATATACATATAAAAGCCTATCATCTGCAAAAACAAAATCGATTCTATCTTGCTTGGTTCAATAGATATGGACACTTATCCCCTTTAGTCGGTTAACCCCACCCTCGATAGAACCTTGGATCGGCTTGTGGATTAATGTACACATAAAAACCTACCATCTGCAAAAATAAATTCGATTCTATCTTGCTTGGTTCAACAGATATGTATACTTATCCCTTTTAGTCGGTTAACCCCACCCACTATAACGTAGAAATTGAACCGTTAGCGATAGAACCTTAAATCAGCTTGTGGATTAATATACACATAAAAACCTATCATCTGCAAAAATAAATTCGATTCTATCTTGCTTGGTTCAATAGATATGTATACTTATCCCTTTTAGTCGGTTAACGCAATCCACAATAGATGTGGACACTTATCCCTTTTAGTCGGATAACCCCACCCAGTATGACGTAGAAATTGAACCCTTAGCGATAGAACCTTGGATCAGCTTGTGGATTAATATACATATAAAAGCTTATCATCTGCAAAAACAAAATCGATTATATCTTGCTTGGTTCAATAGATATGGACACTTATCCCCTTTAGTCGGTTAACCCCACCCACTTTGACGTAGAAATTGAACCGTTAACGATAGAACCTTGGATCAGCTTGTGGATTAATGTACACATAAAAACCTATCATCTGCAAGAACAAAATCGATTCTATCTTGCTTGGTTCAATAGATATGGACACTTTTCCCGTTTAGTCAGTTAACCCCACCCACAATAGATATGGACACTTATACCTTTTAGTCGTTTAACCCCACCCAGTATGACGTAGAAATTGAACCGTTAACGAAACAACCTTGGATCAGCTTGTGGATTAATATACACATAAAAACCTATCATCTGCAGAAACAAAATCGATTCTATCTTGCTTGGTTCAATAGATATGGACACTTATCCCTTTTAGTCGGTTACTTTGATGTAGAAATTGAACCGTTAACGATAGAACCTTGTATCAGCTTGTGGATTAATATACAAATAAAAACCTACTATCTGCAAAAATAAAATCGATTCTATCTTACTTCGTTCAATAGATATGGACACTTATCCCTTTTAGTCGGTTAACCCCGCCCACTATAACGTAGAAATTGAACCGTTAACGATAGAAGCTTAGATCAGCTTGTGGATTAATTTACACATAAAAACCTACCATCTGCAAAAATAAAATCGATTCCATCTTGCTTGGTTCAATAGATATGTATACTTATCCCTTTTAGTCGGTTAACCCCATCCACAATAGATGTGGACACTTATACCTTTTAGTCGTTTAACCCCACCCAGTATGACGTAGAAATTGAACCGTTAACGATAGAACCTTAAATCAGCTTGTGGATTAATATACACATAAAAACCTACCATCTGCAAAAATAAAATCGATTCCATCTTGCTTGGTTCAATAGATATGGACACTTATCCCTTTTAGTCGGTTAACCCCATCCACTTTGAGGTAGAAATTGACCCGTTAACGATACAACCTTGGATCAGCTTGTCGATTAATATACACATAAAAACCTATCATCTGCAAAACAAAATCGATTCTATCTTGCTTGGTTCAATAGATATGGACACTTATCCCCTTTAGTCGGTTAACCCCATCCACTTTGACGTAGAAATTGAACCGTTAGCGATAGAACTTTGGATCAGCTTGTGGATTAATATACACATAAAAGCCTATCATCTGCAAAAACAAAATCGATTCTATTTTGCTTTGTTCAATAGATATGGACACTTATCCCCCTTAGTCGGTTAACCCCATCCACTTTGACGGAGAAATTGAACCGTTAACGATAGAACCTTGTATCAGCTTGTGGATTAATATACACATAAAAGCCTATCATCTGCAAAAACAAAATCGATTCTATTTTGCTTTGTTCAATAGATATGGACACTTATCCCCCTTAGTCGGTTAACCCCATCCACTTTGACGGAGAAATTGAACCGTTAACGATAGAACCTTGTATCAGCTTGTGGATTAATATACACATAAAAACCTACCATCTGCAAAAATATTCTATCTTGCTTGGTTCAATAGATGTGTATACTTATCCCTTTTAGTCGGTTAACCCCACTCACTATAACGTTGAAATTGAACCGTTAACGATAGAACCTTAAATCAGCTTGTGGATTAATATACACATAAAAACCTACCATCTGCAAAAATAAAATTGATTCCATCTTGCTTGGTTCAATAGATATGGACACTTATCCCTTTTAGTCGGTTAACCCCATCCACTTTGACGTAGAAATTGAACAGTTAACGATACAACCTTGGGTCAGCTTGTGGATTAATATACACATAAAAACCTACCATCTGCAAAAATAAAATCGATTCTATCTTACTTCGTTCAATAGATATGGACACTTATCCCTTTTAATCGCTTAACCCCATCCAGTATGACGTAGAAATTGAACCGTTAGCGACAGAACCTTGGATCAGCTTGTGGATTAATATACACATAAAAACCTACCATCTGCAAAAATAAATTCGATTCTATCTTGCTTGGTTCAATAGATATGTATACTTATCCCTTTTAGTCGGTTAACCCCGCCCACTATAACGTAGAAATTGAACCGTTAACGATAGAAGCTTAGATCAGCTTGTGGATTAATATACACATAAAAACCTACCATCTGCAAAAACAAAATCGATCCTATCTTGCTTGGTTCAATAGATATGGACACTTGTCCCTTTTAGTCGGTTAACCCCAGCCACTATAACGTAGAAATTGAACCGTTAACGATGGAAGCTTAGATCAGCTTGTGGATTAATATACACATAAAAACCTACCATCTGCAAAAACAAAATCGATTCTATCTTGCTTGGTTCAATAGATATGGCCACTTGTCCCTTTTAGTCGGTTAACCCAACCCACAATAGATATGGACCCTTATCCCTTTTAGTGGGTTAACCCCATCCACTTTGGCGTAGAAATTGAACCGTTAAAGATAGAACCTTGGATCAGCTTGTAGATGAATATACACATAAAAACTTATCATCAGCAAACACAAAATCGATTCTATCGTGCTTGGTTCAATAGATATGGATACTTATCCCTTTTAGTCGGTTAACCCCATCCACTTTGACGTAGAAATTGAACCGTTAACGATACAACCTTGGATCAGCTTGTAGATTAATATATACATAAAAACCTATCATCTGCAAAAACAAAATCGATTCTATCTTGCTTGGTTCAATAGATATGGACACTTATCCCTTTTAGTCGGTTACTTTGATGTAAAAATTGAACCGTTAACGATAGAACCCTGTATCAGCTTGTGGATTAATATACAAATAAAAACCTACCATCTGCAAAAATAAAATCGATTATATCTTACTTCGTTCAATAGATATGGACACTTATCCCTTTTAGTCGGTTAACCCCATCCAGTATGACGTAGAAATTGAACCGTTAGCGATAGAACCTTGGATCAGCTTGTGGATTAATATACACATAAAAACTTACCATCTGCAAAAATAAATTCGATTCTATCTTTCTTGGTTCAATAGATATGTATACTTATCCCTTTTAGTCGGCTAACCCCGCCCACTATAACGTAGAAATTGAACCGTTAACGATAGAAGCTTAGATCAGCTTGTGGATTAATATACACATAAAAACCTACCATCTGCAAAAATAAAATCGATTCCATCTTACTTGGTTCAATAGATATGGACACTTATCCCTTTTAGTCGGTTAACCCCATCCACTTTGACGTAGAAATTGTCCCGTTAACGATACAACCTTGGATCAGCTTGTGGATTAATGTACACATAAAAACCTACCATATGCAAAAATAAATTCGATTCTATCTTGCTTGGTTCAATAGATATGTATACTTATCCCTTTTAGTCTGTTAACCCCATCCACTTTGACGTAGAAATTGAACCGTTAACGATACAACCTTGGATCAGCTTGTAGATGAATATACACATAAAAACTTATCATCAGCAAACACAAAATCGATTCTATTGTGCTTGGTTCAATAAATATGGACACTTATCACTTTTAGTGGGTTAACCCCATCCACTTTGGTGTAGAAATTGAACCGTTAAAGATAGAACCTTGGATCAGCTTGTAGATGAATATACACATAAAAAGTTATCATCAGCAAACACAAAATCGATTCTATCGTGCTTGGTTCAATAGATATGGATACTTATCCCTTTTAGTCGGTTAACCCCATCCACTTTGACGTAGAAATTGAACCGTTAACGATACAACCTTGGATCAGCTTGTAGATGAATATACACATAAAAACTTATCATCAGCAAACACAAAATCGATTCTATTGTGCTTGGTTCAATAGATATGGATACTTATCCCTTTTAGTCGGTTAACCCCATCCACTTTGACGTAGAAATTGAACCGTTAACGATACAACCTTGGATCAGCTTGTGGATTAATACACATATAAAAGCCTATCATCTGCAAAAACAAAATCTATTCTATCTTGCTTGGTTCAATAGATATGGACACTTATCCCCTTTAGTCGGTTAACCCCACCCACTTTGACGTAGAAATTGAACCGTTAACGATAGAACTTTGGATCAGCTTGTGGATTAATGTACACATAAAAACCTATTATCTGCAAAAATAAATTCGATTCTATCTTGCTTGGTTCAATAGATATGTATACTTATCCCTTTTAGTCGGTTAACCCCGCCCACTATAACGTAGAAATTGAACCGTTAACGATAGAAGCTTAGATCAGCTTGTGGATTAATATACACATAAAAACCTACCATCTGCAAAATAAACTCGATTCTATCTTGCTTGGTTCAATAGATATGGACACTTGTCCCTTTTAGTCGGTTAACCCCAGCCACTATAACGTAGAAATTGAACCGTTAACGATGGAAGCTTAGATCAGCTTGAGGATTAATATACACATAAAAACCTACCATCTGCAAAAACAAAATCAATTCTATCTTGCTTGGTTCAATAGATATGGCCACTTGTCCCTTTTAGTCGGTTAACCCAACCCACAATAGATATGGACACTTATCCCTTTTAGTCGGTTACTTTGATGTATAAATTGAACCGTTAACGATAGAACCTTGTATCAGCTTGTGGATTAATGTACACATAAAAACCTATTATCTGCAAGAAAATCGATTCTATCTTGCTTGGTTCAATAGATATGGACACTTTTCCCTTTTAGTCGGTTAACCCCAGCCACTATAACGTAGAAATTGAACCGTTAACGATGGAAGCTTAGATCAGCTTGTGGATTAATATACACATAAAAACCTACCATCTGCAAAAACAAAATCGATTCTATCTTGCTTGGTTCAATAGATATGGACACTTGTCCCTTTTAGTCGGTTAACCCCAGCCACTATAACGTAGAAATTGAACCGTTAACGATGGAAGCTTAGATCAGCTTGTGGATTAATATACACATAAAAACCTACCATCTGCAAAAACAAAATCGATTCTATCTTGCTTGGTTCAATAGATATGGCCACTTGTCCCTTTTAGTCGGTTAACCCCACCCAAAATAGATATGGATACTTATACCTTTTAGTCGTTTAACCCCATCCACTTTGGTGTAGAAATTGAACCGTTAAAGATAGAACCTTGGATCAGCTTGTAGATGAATATACACATAAAACCTTATCATCAGCAAACACAAAATCGATTCTATCGTGCTTGGTTCAATAGATATGGATACTTATCCCTTTTAGTCGGCTAACCCCATCCACTTTGACGTAGAAATTGAACCGTTAACGATACAACCTTGGATCAGCTTGTAGATTAATATACACATAAAAACCTATCATCTGCAAAAACAAAATCGATTCTATCTTGCTTGGTTCAATAGATATGGACACTTATCCCTTTTAGTCGGTTACTTTGATGTAGAAATTGAACCGTTAACGATAGAACCTTGTATCAGCTTGTGGATTAATATACAAATAAAAACCTACCATCTGCAAAAATAAAATCGATTATATCTTACTTCGTTCAATAGATATGGACACTTATCCCTTTTAGTCGGTTAACCCCATCCAGTATGACGTAGAAATTGAACCGTTAGCGATAGAACCTTGGATCAGCTTGTGGATTAATGTACACATAAAAACCTACCATTTGCAAAAATAAATTCGATTCTATCTTGCTTGGTTCAATAGATATGTATACTTATCCCTTTTAGTCGGTTAACCCCACCCACTATAACGTAGAAATTGACCCGTTAACGATACAACCTTGGATCAGCTTGTGGATTAATGTACACATAAAAACCTACCATATGCAAAAATAAATTCGATTCTATCTTGCTTGGTTCAATAGATATGTATACTTATCCCTTTTAGTCGGATAACCCCACCCAGTATGACGTAGAAATTGAACCGTTAACGATACAACCTTGGATCAGCTTGTAGATTAATATACACATAAAAACCTATCATCTGCAAAAACAAAATCGATTCTATCTTGCTTGGTTCAATAGATATGGACACTTATCCCTTTTAGTCGGTTACTTTGACGTAGAAATTGAACCGTTAACGATAGAACCTTGTATCAGCTTGTGGATTAATATACAAATAAAAACCTACCATCTGCAAAAATAAAATCGATTATATCTTACTTCGTTCAATAGATATGGATACTTATCCCTTTTAGTCGGTTAACCCCATCCACTTTGACGTAGAAATTGAACCGTTAACGATACAACCTTGGATCAGCTTGTAGATTAATATATACATAAAAACCTATCATCTGCAAAAACAAAATCGATTCTATCTTGCTTGGTTCAATAGATATGGACACTTATCCCTTTTAGTCGGTTACTTTGATGTAGAAATTGAACCGTTAACGATAGAACCCTGTATCAGCTTGTGGATTAATATACAAATAAAAACCTACCATCTGCAAAAATAAAATCGATTATATCTTACTTCGTTCAATAGATATGGACACTTATCCCTTTTAGTCGGTTAACCCCATCCAGTATGACGTAGAAATTGAACCGTTAGCGATAGAACCTTGGATCAGCTTGTGGATTAATATACACATAAAAACCTACCATCTGCAAAAATAAATTCGATTCTATCTTTCTTGGTTCAATAGATATGTATACTTATCCCTTTTAGTCGGCTAACCCCGCCCACTATAACGTAGAAATTGAACCGTTAACGATAGAACCTTGGATCAGCTTGTGGATTAATGTACACATAAAAACCTATCATCTGCAAGAACAAAATCGATTCTATCTTGCTTGGTTCAATAGATATGGACACTTTTCCCGTTTAGTCAGTTAACCCCACCCACAATAGATATGGACACTTATACCTTTTAGTCGTTTAACCCCACCCAGTATGACGTAGAAATTGAACCGTTAACGAAACAACCTTGGATCAGCTTGTGGATTAATATACACATAAAAACCTATCATCTGCAGAAACAAAATCGATTCTATCTTGCTTGGTTCAATAGATATGGACACTTATCCCTTTTAGTCGGTTACTTTGATGTAGAAATTGAACCGTTAACGATAGAACCTTGTATCAGCTTGTGGATTAATATACAAATAAAAACCTACTATCTGCAAAAATAAAATCGATTCTATCTTACTTCGTTCAATAGATATGGACACTTATCCCTTTTAGTCGGTTAACCCCGCCCACTATAACGTAGAAATTGAACCGTTAACGATAGAAGCTTAGATCAGCTTGTGGATTAATTTACACATAAAAACCTACCATCTGCAAAAATAAAATCGATTCCATCTTGCTTGGTTCAATAGATATGTATACTTATCCCTTTTAGTCGGTTAACCCCATCCACAATAGATGTGGACACTTATACCTTTTAGTCGTTTAACCCCACCCAGTATGACGTAGAAATTGAACCGTTAACGATAGAACCTTAAATCAGCTTGTGGATTAATATACACATAAAAACCTACCATCTGCAAAAATAAAATCGATTCCATCTTGCTTGGTTCAATAGATATGGACACTTATCCCTTTTAGTCGGTTAACCCCATCCACTTTGAGGTAGAAATTGACCCGTTAACGATACAACCTTGGATCAGCTTGTCGATTAATATACACATAAAAACCTATCATCTGCAAAACAAAATCGATTCTATCTTGCTTGGTTCAATAGATATGGACACTTATCCCCTTTAGTCGGTTAACCCCATCCACTTTGACGTAGAAATTGAACCGTTAGCGATAGAACTTTGGATCAGCTTGTGGATTAATATACACATAAAAGCCTATCATCTGCAAAAACAAAATCGATTCTATTTTGCTTTGTTCAATAGATATGGACACTTATCCCCCTTAGTCGGTTAACCCCATCCACTTTGACGGAGAAATTGAACCGTTAACGATAGAACCTTGTATCAGCTTGTGGATTAATATACACATAAAAGCCTATCATCTGCAAAAACAAAATCGATTCTATTTTGCTTTGTTCAATAGATATGGACACTTATCCCCCTTAGTCGGTTAACCCCATCCACTTTGACGGAGAAATTGAACCGTTAACGATAGAACCTTGTATCAGCTTGTGGATTAATATACACATAAAAACCTACCATCTGCAAAAATATTCTATCTTGCTTGGTTCAATAGATGTGTATACTTATCCCTTTTAGTCGGTTAACCCCACTCACTATAACGTTGAAATTGAACCGTTAACGATAGAACCTTAAATCAGCTTGTGGATTAATATACACATAAAAACCTACCATCTGCAAAAATAAAATTGATTCCATCTTGCTTGGTTCAATAGATATGGACACTTATCCCTTTTAGTCGGTTAACCCCATCCACTTTGACGTAGAAATTGAACAGTTAACGATACAACCTTGGGTCAGCTTGTGGATTAATATACACATAAAAACCTACCATCTGCAAAAATAAAATCGATTCTATCTTACTTCGTTCAATAGATATGGACACTTATCCCTTTTAATCGCTTAACCCCATCCAGTATGACGTAGAAATTGAACCGTTAGCGACAGAACCTTGGATCAGCTTGTGGATTAATATACACATAAAAACCTACCATCTGCAAAAATAAATTCGATTCTATCTTGCTTGGTTCAATAGATATGTATACTTATCCCTTTTAGTCGGTTAACCCCGCCCACTATAACGTAGAAATTGAACCGTTAACGATAGAAGCTTAGATCAGCTTGTGGATTAATATACACATAAAAACCTACCATCTGCAAAAACAAAATCGATCCTATCTTGCTTGGTTCAATAGATATGGACACTTGTCCCTTTTAGTCGGTTAACCCCAGCCACTATAACGTAGAAATTGAACCGTTAACGATGGAAGCTTAGATCAGCTTGTGGATTAATATACACATAAAAACCTACCATCTGCAAAAACAAAATCGATTCTATCTTGCTTGGTTCAATAGATATGGCCACTTGTCCCTTTTAGTCGGTTAACCCAACCCACAATAGATATGGACCCTTATCCCTTTTAGTGGGTTAACCCCATCCACTTTGGCGTAGAAATTGAACCGTTAAAGATAGAACCTTGGATCAGCTTGTAGATGAATATACACATAAAAACTTATCATCAGCAAACACAAAATCGATTCTATCGTGCTTGGTTCAATAGATATGGATACTTATCCCTTTTAGTCGGTTAACCCCATCCACTTTGACGTAGAAATTGAACCGTTAACGATACAACCTTGGATCAGCTTGTCGATTAATATATACATAAAAACCTATCATCTGCAAAAACAAAATCGATTCTATCTTGCTTGGTTCAATAGATATGGACACTTATCCCTTTTAGTCGGTTACTTTGATGTAAAAATTGAACCGTTAACGATAGAACCCTGTATCAGCTTGTGGATTAATATACAAATAAAAACCTACCATCTGCAAAAATAAAATCGATTATATCTTACTTCGTTCAATAGATATGGACACTTATCCCTTTTAGTCGGTTAACCCCATCCAGTATGACGTAGAAATTGAACCGTTAGCGATAGAACCTTGGATCAGCTTGTGGATTAATATACACATAAAAACTTACCATCTGCAAAAATAAATTCGATTCTATCTTTCTTGGTTCAATAGATATGTATACTTATCCCTTTTAGTCGGCTAACCCCGCCCACTATAACGTAGAAATTGAACCGTTAACGATAGAAGCTTAGATCAGCTTGTGGATTAATATACACATAAAAACCTACCATCTGCAAAAATAAAATCGATTCCATCTTACTTGGTTCAATAGATATGGACACTTATCCCTTTTAGTCGGTTAACCCCATCCACTTTGACGTAGAAATTGACCCGTTAACGATACAACCTTGGATCAGCTTGTGGATTAATGTACACATAAAAACCTACCATATGCAAAAATAAATTCGATTCTATCTTGCTTGGTTCAATAGATATGTATACTTATCCCTTTTAGTCTGTTAACCCCACCCACTATAACGTAGAAATTGAACCGTTAGCGATAGAACCTTGGATCAGCTTGTGGATTAATGTACACATAAAAACCTACCATTTGCAAAAATAAATTCGATTCTATCTTGCTTGGTTCAATAGATATGTATACTTATCCCTTTTAGTCGGTTAACCCCACCCACTATAACGTAGAAATTGACCCGTTAACGATACAACCTTGGATCAGCTTGTGGATTAATGTACACATAAAAACCTACCATATGCAAAAATAAATTCGTTTCTATCTTGCTTGGTTCAATAGATATGTATACTTATCCCTTTTAGTCGGATAACCCCACCCAGTATGACGTAGAAATTGAACCCTTAGCGATAGAACCTTGGATCAGCTTGTGGATTAATATACATATAAAAGCCTATCATCTGCAAAAACAAAATCCATTCTATCTTGCTTGGTTCAATAGATATGGACACTTATCCCCTTTAGTCGGTTAACCCCACCCACTTTGACGTAGAAATTGAACCGTTAACGATAGAACCTTGGATCAGCTTGTTGATTAATGTACACATAAAAACCTATTATCTGCAAAAATAAATTCGATTCTATCTTGCTTGGTTCAATAGATATGTATACTTATCCCTTTTAGTCGGTGAACCCCGCCCACTATAACGTAGAAATTGAACCGTTAACGATAGAAGCTTAGATCAGCTTGTGGATTAATATACACATAAAAACCTACTATATGCAAAAACAAACTCGATTCTATCTTGCTTGGTTCAATAGATATGGACACTTGTCCCTTTTAGTCGGTTAACCCCAGCCACTATAACGTAGAAATTGAACCGTTAACGATGGAAGCTTAGATCAGCTTGAGGATTAATATACACACAAAAACCTACCATCTGCAAAAACAAAATCGATTCTATCTTGCTTGGTTCAATAGATATGGCCACTTGTCCCTTTTAGTCGGTTAACCCAACCCACAATAGATATGGACACTTATCCCTTTTAGTCGGTTACTTTGATGTATAAATTGAACCGTTAACGATAGAACCTTGTATCAGCTTGTGGATTAATGTACACATAAAAACCTATTATCTGCAAGAAAATCGATTCTATCTTGCTTGGTTCAATAGATATGGACACTTTTCCCTTTCAGTCGGTTAACCCCAGCCACTATAACGTAGAAATTGAACCGTTAACGATGGAAGCTTAGATCAGCTTGTGGATTAATATACACATAAAAACCTACCATCTGCAAAAACAAAATCGATTCTATCTTGCTTGGTTCAATAGATATGGACACTTGTCCCTTTTAGTCGGTTAACCCCAGCCACTATAACGTAGAAATTGAACCGTTAACGATGGAAGCTTAGATCAGCTTGTGGATTAATAAACACATAAAAACCTACCATCTGCAAAAACAAAATCGATTCTATCTTGCTTGGTTCAATAGATATGGCCACTTGTCCCTTTTAGTCGGTTAACCCAACCCACAATAGATATGGACACTTATCCCTTTTAGTCGGTTACTTTGATGTATAAATTGAATCGTTAACGATAGAACCTTGTATCAGCTTGTGGATTAATGTACCCATAAAAACCTATTATCTGCAAGAACAAAATCGATTCTATCTTGCTTGGTTCAATAGATATGGACACTTTTCCCTTTTAGTCGGTTAACCCCAGCCACTATAACGTAGAAATTGAACCGTTAACGATGGAAGCTTAGATCAGCTTGTGGATTAATATACACATAAAAACCTATCATCTGCAAAAACAAAATCGATTCTATCTTGCTTGGTTCAATAGATATGGCCACTTGTCCCTTTTAGTCGGTTAACCCAACCCACAATAGATATGGACACTTATCACTTTTAGTGGGTTAACCCCATCCACTTTGGTGTAGAAATTGAACCGTTAAAGATAGAACCTTGGATCAGCTTGTAGATGAATATACACATAAAAAGTTATCATCAGCAAACACAAAATCGATTCTATCGTGCTTGGTTCAATAGATATGGATACTTATCCCTTTTAGTCGGTTAACCCCATCCACTTTGACGTAGAAATTGAACCGTTAACGATACAACCTTGGATCAGCTTGTAGATGAATATACACATAAAAACTTATCATCAGCAAACACAAAATCGATTCTATTGTGCTTGGTTCAATAGATATGGATACTTATCCCTTTTAGTCGGTTAACCCCATCCACTTTGACGTAGAAATTGAACCGTTAACGATACAACCTTGGATCAGCTTGTGGATTAATACACATATAAAAGCCTATCATCTGCAAAAACAAAATCTATTCTATCTTGCTTGGTTCAATAGATATGGACACTTATCCCCTTTAGTCGGTTAACCCCACCCACTTTGACGTAGAAATTGAACCGTTAACGATAGAACCTTGGATCAGCTTGTGGATTAATGTACACATAAAAACCTATTATCTGCAAAAATAAATTCGATTCTATCTTGCTTGGTTCAATAGATATGTATACTTATCCCTTTTAGTCGGTTAACCCCGCCCACTATAACGTAGAAATTGAACCGTTAACGATAGAAGCTTAGATCAGCTTGTGGATTAATATACACATAAAAACCTACCATCTGCAAAATAAACTCGATTCTATCTTGCTTGGTTCAATAGATATGGACACTTGTCCCTTTTAGTCGGTTAACCCCAGCCACTATAACGTAGAAATTGAACCGTTAACGATGGAAGCTTAGATCAGCTTGAGGATTAATATACACATAAAAACCTACCATCTGCAAAAACAAAATCAATTCTATCTTGCTTGGTTCAATAGATATGGCCACTTGTCCCTTTTAGTCGGTTAACCCAACCCACAATAGATATGGACACTTATCCCTTTTAGTCGGTTACTTTGATGTATAAATTGAACCGTTAACGATAGAACCTTGTATCAGCTTGTGGATTAATGTACACATAAAAACCTATTATCTGCAAGAAAATCGATTCTATCTTGCTTGGTTCAATAGATATGGACACTTTTCCCTTTTAGTCGGTTAACCCCAGCCACTATAACGTAGAAATTGAACCGTTAACGATGGAAGCTTAGATCAGCTTGTGGATTAATATACACATAAAAACCTACCATCTGCAAAAACAAAATCGATTCTATCTTGCTTGGTTCAATAGATATGGACACTTGTCCCTTTTAGTCGGTTAACCCCAGCCACTATAACGTAGAAATTGAACCGTTAACGATGGAAGCTTAGATCAGCTTGTGGATTAATATACACATAAAAACCTACCATCTGCAAAAACAAAATCGATTCTATCTTGCTTGGTTCAATAGATATGGCCACTTGTCCCTTTTAGTCGGTTAACCCCACCCAAAATAGATATGGATACTTATACCTTTTAGTCGTTTAACCCCATCCACTTTGGTGTAGAAATTGAACCGTTAAAGATAGAACCTTGGATCAGCTTGTAGATGAATATACACATAAAACCTTATCATCAGCAAACACAAAATCGATTCTATCGTGCTTGGTTCAATAGATATGGATACTTATCCCTTTTAGTCGGCTAACCCCATCCACTTTGACGTAGAAATTGAACCGTTAACGATACAACCTTGGATCAGCTTGTAGATTAATATACACATAAAAACCTATCATCTGCAAAAACAAAATCGATTCTATCTTGCTTGGTTCAATAGATATGGACACTTATCCCTTTTAGTCGGTTACTTTGATGTAGAAATTGAACCGTTAACGATAGAACCTTGTATCAGCTTGTGGATTAATATACAAATAAAAACCTACCATCTGCAAAAATAAAATCGATTATATCTTACTTCGTTCAATAGATATGGACACTTATCCCTTTTAGTCGGTTAACCCCATCCAGTATGACGTAGAAATTGAACCGTTAGCGATAGAACCTTGGATCAGCTTGTGGATTAATGTACACATAAAAACCTACCATTTGCAAAAATAAATTCGATTCTATCTTGCTTGGTTCAATAGATATGTATACTTATCCCTTTTAGTCGGTTAACCCCACCCACTATAACGTAGAAATTGACCCGTTAACGATACAACCTTGGATCAGCTTGTGGATTAATGTACACATAAAAACCTACCATATGCAAAAATAAATTCGATTCTATCTTGCTTGGTTCAATAGATATGTATACTTATCCCTTTTAGTCGGATAACCCCACCCAGTATGACGTAGAAATTGAACCGTTAACGATACAACCTTGGATCAGCTTGTAGATTAATATACACATAAAAACCTATCATCTGCAAAAACAAAATCGATTCTATCTTGCTTGGTTCAATAGATATGGACACTTATCCCTTTTAGTCGGTTACTTTGACGTAGAAATTGAACCGTTAACGATAGAACCTTGTATCAGCTTGTGGATTAATATACAAATAAAAACCTACCATCTGCAAAAATAAAATCGATTATATCTTACTTCGTTCAATAGATATGGATACTTATCCCTTTTAGTCGGTTAACCCCATCCACTTTGACGTAGAAATTGAACCGTTAACGATACAACCTTGGATCAGCTTGTAGATTAATATATACATAAAAACCTATCATCTGCAAAAACAAAATCGATTCTATCTTGCTTGGTTCAATAGATATGGACACTTATCCCTTTTAGTCGGTTACTTTGATGTAGAAATTGAACCGTTAACGATAGAACCCTGTATCAGCTTGTGGATTAATATACAAATAAAAACCTACCATCTGCAAAAATAAAATCGATTATATCTTACTTCGTTCAATAGATATGGACACTTATCCCTTTTAGTCGGTTAACCCCATCCAGTATGACGTAGAAATTGAACCGTTAGCGATAGAACCTTGGATCAGCTTGTGGATTAATATACACATAAAAACCTACCATCTGCAAAAATAAATTCGATTCTATCTTTCTTGGTTCAATAGATATGTATACTTATCCCTTTTAGTCGGCTAACCCCGCCCACTATAACGTAGAAATTGAACCGTTAACGATAGAAGCTTAGATCAGCTTGTGGATTAATATACACATAAAAACCTACCATCTGCAAAAATAAAATCGATTCCATCTTGCTTGGTTCAATAGATATGGACACTTATCCCTTTTATTCGGTTAACCCCATCCACTTTGACGTAGAAATTGACCCGTTAACGATACAACCTTGGATCAGCTTGTGGATTAATGTACACATAAAAACCTACCATATGCAAAAATAAATTCGATTCTATCTTGCTTGGTTCAATAGATATGTATACTTATCCCTTTTAGTCGGTTAACCCCACTCACTATAACGTAGAAATTGAACCGTTAGCGATAGAACCTTGGATCAGCTTGTGGATTAATGTACACATAAAAACCTACCATTTGCAAAAATAAATTCGATTCTATCTTGCTTGGTTCAATAGATATGTATACTTATCCCTTTTAGTCGGTTAACCCCACCCAATATAACGTAGAAATTGACCCGTTAACGATACAACCTTGGATCAGCTTGTGGATTAATGTACACATAAAAACCTACCATATGCAAAAATAAATTCGATTCTATCTTGCTTGGTTCAATAGATATGTATACTTATCCCTTTTAGTCGGATAACCCCACCCAGTATGACGTAGAAATTGAACCCTTAGCGATAGAACCTTGGATCAGCTTGTGGATTAATATACATATAAAAGCCTATCATCTGCAAAAACAAAATCCATTCTATCTTGCTTGGTTCAATAGATATGGACACTTATCCCCTTTAGTCGGTTAACCCCACCCACTTTGACGTAGAAATTGAACCGTTAACGATAGAACCTTGGATCAGCTTGTTGATTAATGTACACATAAAAACCTATTATCTGCAAAAATAAATTCGATTCTATCTTGCTTGGTTCAATAGATATGTATACTTATCCCTTTTAGTCGGTTAACCCCGCCCACTATAACGTAGAAATTGAACCGTTAACGATAGAAGCTTAGATCAGCTTGTGGATTAATATACACATAAAAACCTACTATCTGCAAAAACAAACTCGATTCTATCTTGCTCGGTTCAATAGATATGGACACTTGTCCCTTTTAGTCGGTTAACCCCAGCCACTATAACGTAGAAATTGAACCGTTAACGATGGAAGCTTAGATCAGCTTGAGGATTAATATACACATAAAAACCTACCATCTGCAAAAACAAAATCGATTCTATCTTGCTTGGTTCAATAGATATGGCCACTTGTCCCTTTTAGTCGGTTAACCCAACCCACAATAGATATGGACACTTATCCCTTTTAGTCGGTTACTTTGATGTATAAATTGAACCGTTAACGATAGAACCTTGTATCAGCTTGTGGATTAATGTACACATAAAAACCTATTATCTGCAAGAAAATCGATTCTATCTTGCTTGGTTCAATAGATATGGACACTTTTCCCTTTCAGTCGGTTAACCCCAGCCACTATAACGTAGAAATTGAACCGTTAACGATGGAAGCTTAGATCAGCTTGTGGATTAATATACACATAAAAACCTACCATCTGCAAAAACAAAATCGATTCTATCTTGCTTGGTTCAATAGATATGGACACTTGTCCCTTTTAGTCGGTTAACCCCAGCCACTATAACGTAGAAATTGAACCGTTAACGATGGAAGCTTAGATCAGCTTGTGGATTAATATACACATAAAAACCTACCATCTGCAAAAACAAAATCGATTCTATCTTGCTTGGTTCAATAGATATGGACACTTTTCCCTTTCAGTCGGTTAACCCCAGCCACTATAACGTAGAAATTGAACCGTTAACGATGGAAGCTTAGATCAGCTTGTGGATTAATATACACATAAAAACCTACCATCTGCAAAAACAAAATCGATTCTATCTTGCTTGGTTCAATAGATATGGACACTTGTCCCTTTTAGTCGGTTAACCCCAGCCACTATAACGTAGAAATTGAACCGTTAACGATGGAAGCTTAGATCAGCTTGAGGATTAATATACACATAAAAACCTACCATCTGCAAAAACAAAATCGATTCTATCTTGCTTGGTTCAATAGATATGGCCACTTGTCCCTTTTAGTCGGTTAACCCAACCCACAATAGATATGGACACTTATCCCTTTTAGTCGGTTACTTTGATGTATAAATTGAATCGTTAACGATAGAACCTTGTATCAGCTTGTGGATTAATGTACCCATAAAAACCTATTATCTGCAAGAACAAAATCGATTCTATCTTGCTTGGTTCAATAGATATGGACACTTGTCCCTTTTAGTCGGTTAACCCCAGCCACTATAACGTAGAAATTGAACCGTTAACGATGGAAGCTTAGATCAGCTTGTGGATTAATATACACATAAAAACCTAACATCTGCAAAAACAAAATCGATTCTATCTTGCTTGGTTCAATAGATATGGCCACTTGTCCCTTTTAGTCGGTTAACCCAACCCACAATAGATATGGACACTTATCCCTTTTAGTGGGTTAACCCCATCCACTTTGGTGTAGAAATTGAACCGTTAAAGATAGAACCTTGGATCAGCTTGTAGATGAATATACACATAAAAAGTTATCATCAGCAAACACAAAATCGATTCTATCGTGCTTGGTTCAATAGATATGGATACTTATCCCTTTTAGTCGGTTAACCCCATCCACTTTGACGTAGAAATTGAACCGTTAACGATACAACCTTGGATCAGCTTGCAGATGAATATACACATAAAAACTTATCATCAGCAAACACAAAATCGATTCTATCGTGCTTGGTTCAATAGATATGGATACTTATCCCTTTTAGTCGGTTAACCCCATCCACTTTGACGTAGAAATTGAACCGTTAACGATACAACCTTGGATCAGCTTGTGGATTAATATACGTATAAAAGCCTATCATCAGCAAAAACAAAATCGATTCTATCTTGCTTGGTTCAATAGATATGGACACTTATCCCCTTTAGTCGGTTAACCCCACCCACTTTGACGTAGAAATTGAACCGTTAACGATAGAACCTTGGATCAGCTTGTGGATTAATGTACACATAAAAACCTATTATCTGCAAAAATAAATTCGATTCTATCTTGCTTGGTTCAATAGATATGTATACTTATCCCTTTTAGTCGGTTAACCCCGCCCACTATAACGTAGAAATTGAACCGTTAACGATAGAAGCTTAGATCAGCTTGTGGATTAATATACACATAAAAACCTACCATCTGCAAAATAAACTCGATTCTATCTTGCTTGGTTCAATAGATATGGACACTTGTCCCTTTTAGTCGGTTAACCCCAGCCACTATAACGTAGAAATTGAACCGTTAACGATGGAAGCTTAGATCAGCTTGAGGATTAATATACACATAAAAACCTACCATCTGCAAAAACAAAATCGATTCTATCTTGCTTGGTTCAATAGATATGGCCACTTGTCCCTTTTAGTCGGTTAACCCAACCCACAATAGATATGGACACTTATCCCTTTTAGTCGGTTACTTTGATGTATAAATTGAACCGTTAACGATAGAACCTTGTATCAGCTTGTGGATTAATGTACACATAAAAACCTATTATCTGCAAGAAAATCGATTCTATCTTGCTTGGTTCAATAGATATGGACACTTTTCCCTTTTAGTCGGTTAACCCCAGCCACTATAACGTAGAAATTGAACCGTTAACGATGGAAGCTTAGATCAGCTTGTGGATTAATATACACATAAAAACCTACCATCTGCAAAAACAAAATCGATTCTATCTTGCTTGGTTCAATAGATATGGACACTTGTCCCTTTTAGTCGGTTAACCCCAGCCACTATAACGTAGAAATTGAACCGTTAACGATGGAAGCTTAGATCAGCTTGTGGATTAATATACACATAAAAACCTACCATCTGCAAAAACAAAATCGATACTATCTTGCTTGGTTCAATAGATATGGCCACTTGTCCCTTTTAGTCGGTTAACCCCACCCAAAATAGATATGGATACTTATACCTTTTAGTCGTTTAACCCCATCCACTTTGGTGTAGAAATTGAACCGTTAAAGATAGAACCTTGGATCAGCTTGTAGATGAATATACACATAAAACCTTATCATCAGCAAACACAAAATCGATTCTATCGTGCTTGGTTCAATAGATATGGATACTTATCCCTTTTAGTCGGCTAACCCCATCCACTTTGACGTAGAAATTGAATCGTTAACGATACAACCTTGGATCAGCTTGTAGATGAATATACACATAAAAACCTATCATCTGCAAAAACAAAATCGATTCTATCTTGCTTGGTTCAATAGATATGGACACTTATCCCTTTTAGTCGGTTACTTTGATGTAGAAATTGAACCGTTAACGATAGAACCTTGTATCAGCTTGTGGATTAATATACAAATAAAAACCTACCATCTGCAAAAATAAAATCGATTATATCTTACTTCGTTCAATAGATATGGACACTTATCCCTTTTAGTCGGTTAACCCCATCCAGTATGACGTAGAAATTGAACCGTTAGCGATAGAACCTTGGATCAGCTTCTGGATTAATATACACATAAAAACCTACCATCTGCAAAAATAAATTCGATTCTATCTTTCTTGGTTCAATAGATATGTATACTTATCCCTTTTAGTCGGCTAACCCCGCCCACTATAACGTAGAAATTGAACCGTTAACGATAGAAGCTTACATCAGCTTGTGGATTAATGTACACATAAAAACCTACCATCTGCAAAAATAAATTCGATTATATCTTGCTTCGTTCAATAGATATGTATACTTATCCCTTTTAGGCGGTTAACCCCACCCACTATAACGTAGAAATTGAACCGTTAGCGATAGAACCTTGGATCAGCTTGTGGATTAATGTACACATAAAAACCTACCATTTGCAAAAATAAATTCGATTCTATCTTGCTTGGTTCAATAGATATGTATACTTATCCCTTTTAGTCGGTTAACCCCACCCACAATAAATGTGGACACTTATCCCTTTTAGTCGGATAACCCCACCCAGTATGACGTAGAAATTGAACCCTTAGCGATAGAACCTTGGATCAGCTTGTGGATTAATGTACACATAAAAACCTATTATCTGCAAGAACAAAATCGATTCTATCTTGCTTGGTTCAATAGATATGGACACTTTTCCCGTTTAGTCGGTTAACCCCACCCAAAATAGATATGGATACTTATACCTTTTAGTCGTTTAACCCCATCCACTTTGACGTAGAAATTGAACCGTTAACGATAGAACCTTGTATCAGCTTGTGGATTAATATACACATAAAAACCTACCATCTGCAAAAATAAAATCGATTCTATCTTGCTTGGTTCAATAGATATGGACACTTATACCTTTTAGTCGGTTAACCCCACCCATTATGACGTAGAAATTGAACCGTTAACGATAGAACCTTATATCAGCTTGTGGATTAATGTACACATAAAAACCTATTATCTGCAAGAACAAAATCGATTCTATCTTGCTTGGTTCAATAGATATGGACACTTTTCCCGTTTAGTCGGTTAACCCCACCCACAATAGATATGGATACTGCTTGGTTCAATAGATATGGACACTTATACCTTTTAGTCGGTTAACCCCATCCACTTTGACGTAGAAATTGAACCGTTAACGATAGAACCTTGTATCAGCTTGTGGATTAATATACATATAAAAGCCTATCATCTGCAAAAACAAAATCGATTCTATCTTGCTTTGTTCAATAGATATGGACATTTATCCCCTTTAGTCGGTTAACCCCACCCACTTTGACGTAGAAATTGAACCGTTAACGATAGAACCTTGGATCAGCTTGTATATTAATGTACACATAAAAACCTATTATCTGCAAGAACAAAATCGATTCTATCTTGCTTGGTTCAATAGATATGGACACTTTTCCCGTTTAGTCGGTTAACCCCACCCACAATAGATATGGATACTTATACCTTTTAGTCGTTTAACCCCATCCACTTTGACGTAGAAATTGAACCGTTAACGATAGAACCTTGTATCAGCTTGTGGATTAATATACACATAAAAACCTACCATCTGCAAAAATAAAATCGATTCTATCTTGCTTGGTTCAATAGATATGTATACTTATCCCTTTTAGTCGGTTAACCCCACCTACTATAACGTAGAAATTGAACCGTTAGCGATAGAAGCTTAGATCAGCTTTTGGATTAATATACACATAAAAACCTACCATCTGCAAAAACAAAATCGATTCTATCTTGCTTGGTTCAATAGATATGGACACTTGTCCCTTTTAGTAGGTTAACCCCAGCCACTATAACGTAGAAATTGAACCGTTACGATGGAAGCTTAGATCAGCTTTTGGATTAATATACACATAAAAACCTACCATCTGCAAAAACAAAATCGATTCTATCTTGCTTGGTTCAATAGATATGGACACTTGTCCCTTTTAGTAGGTTAACCCCAGCCACTATAACGTAGAAATTGAACCGTTACGATGGAAGCTTAGATCAGCTTGTGGATTAATATACACGTAAAAACCTACCATCTGCAAAAACAAAATCGATTCTATCTTGCTTGGTTCAATAGATATGGCCACTTGTCCCTTTTAGTCGGTTAACCCAACCCACAATAGATATGGACACTTATCCCTTTTAGTCGGCTAACCCCATCCACTTTGACGTAGAAATTGAATCGTTAACGATACAACCTTGGATCAGCTTGTAGATTAATATACACATAAAAACCTATCATCTGCAAAAACAAAATCGATTCTATCTTGCTTGGTTCAATAGATATGGACACTTATCCCTTTTAGTCGGTTACTTTGATGTA
Source organism: Eurosta solidaginis (assembly GCF_040869045.1). Classification (NCBI taxonomy): domain Eukaryota; kingdom Metazoa; phylum Arthropoda; class Insecta; order Diptera; family Tephritidae; genus Eurosta; species Eurosta solidaginis. The sequence continues at coordinate 121,940 of NW_027137070.1, read as the reverse complement.
TAAATTGAATCGTTAACGATAGAACCTTGTATCAGCTTGTGGATTAATGTACCCATAAAAACCTATTATCTGCAAGAACAAAATCGATTCTATCTTGCTTGGTTCAATAGATATGGACACTTTTCCCGTTTAGTCGGTTAACCCCACCCACAATAGATATGGATACTTATACCTTTTAGTCGTTTAACCCCATCCACTTTGACGTAGAAATTGAACCGTTAACGATAGAACCTTGTATCAGCTTGTGGATTAATATACATATAAAAGCCTATTATCTGCAAGAACAAAATCGATTCTATCTTGCTTGGTTCAATAGATATGGACACTTTTCCCGTTTAGTCGGTTAACCCCACCCACAATAGATATGGATACTTATACCTTTTAGTCGGTTAACCCCACTCATTATGACGTAGAAATTGAACCGTTAGCGATAGAACCTTGGATCAGCTTGTGGATTAATACACACATAAAAATCTACCATCTGCAAAAATAAATTCGATTCTATCTTGCTTGGTTCAATAGATATGTATACTTATCCCTTTTAGTCGGTTAACCCCACCTACTATAACGTAGAAATTGAACCGTTAGCGATAGAAGCTTAGATCAGCTTTTGGATTAATATACACATAAAAACCTACCATCTGCAAAAACAAAATCGATTCTATCTTGCTTGGTTCAATAGATATGGACACTTGTCCCTTTTAGTAGGTTAACCCCAGCCACTATAACGTAGAAATTGAACCGTTACGATGGAAGCTTAGATCAGCTTGTGGATTAATATACACGTAAAAACCTACCATCTGCAAAAACAAAATCGATTCTATCTTGCTTGGTTCAATAGATATGGCCACTTGTCCCTTTTAGTCGGTTAACCCAACCCACAATAGATATGGACACTTATCCCTTTTAGTGGGTTAACCCCATCCACTCTGGCGTAGAAATTGAACCGTTAAAGATAGAACCTTGGATCAGCTTGTAGATGAATATACACATAAAAACCTATCATCTGCAAAAACAAAATCGATTCTATCTTGCTTGGTTCAATAGATATGGACACTTATCCCTTTGAGTCGGTTACTTTGATGTAGAAATTGAACCGTTAACGATAGAACCTTGTACAGCTTGTGGATTAATATAGAAATAAAAACCTACCATCTGCAAAACTAAAAACACTTATACCTTTTATTCGGTTAACCCCACCCATTATGACGTAGAAATTGAACCGTTAGCGATAGAACCTTGGATCAGCTTGTGGATTAATACACACATAAAAATCTACCATCTGCAAAAATAAATTCGATTCTATCTTGCTTGGTTCAATAGATATGGATACTTATCCCTTTTAGTGGGTTAACCCCATCCACTCTGGCGTAGAAATTGAACCGTTAAAGATACAACCTTGGATCAGCTTGTAGATTAATATACACATAAAAACCTATCATCTGCAAAAACAAAATCGATTCTATCTTGCTTGGTTCAATAGATATGGACACTTATCCCTTTTAGTCGGTTACTTTGATGTAGAAATTGAACCGTTAACGATAGAACCTTGTATCAGCTTGTGGATTAATATACAAATAAAAACCTACCATCTGCAAAAATAAAATCGATTCTATCTTACTTCTTTCAATAGATATGGACACTTATCCCTTTTAGTCGGTTAACCCCATCCAGTATGATGTAGAAATTTAACCGTTAGCGATAGAACCTTGGATCAGCTTGTGGATTAACCTACCATCTGCAAAAATAAATTCGATTCTATCTTTCTTGGTTCAATAGATATGTATACTTATCCCTTTTAGTCGGCTAACCCCGCCCACTATAACGTAGAAATTGAACCGTTAACTATAGAAGCTTAGATCAGCTTGTGGATTAATATACACATAAAAACCTACCATCTGCAAAAATAAAATCGATTCCATCTTGCTTGGTTCAATAGATATGGACACTTATCCCTTTTAGCCGGTTAACCCCATCCACTTTGACGTAGAAATTGACCTGTTACCGATACAAACTTGGATCAGCTTGTGGATTAATATACACATAAAAACCTATCATCTGCAAAACAAAATCGATTCTATCTTGCTTGGTTCAATAGATATGGACACTTATCCCTTTTAGTCGGTTAAGCCCACCCACTTTGACGTAGAATTTGAACCGTTTGCGATAGAATCTTGGATCAGCTTGTGGATTAATATACACATAAAAGCCTATCATCTGCAAAAACAAAATCGATTCTATTTTCCTTGGTTCAATAGATATGGACACTTATCCCCTTTAGTCGGTTAACCCCATCCACTTTGACGGAGAAATTGAACCGTTAACGGTAGAACCATGTATCAGCTTGTGGATTAATATACACATAAAAACCTACCATCTGCAAAAATAAATTCGATTCTATCTTGCTTGGTTAAATAGATATGAACACTTATACCTTTTAGTCGTTTAACCCCATCCACTTTGACGTAGAAATTGAACCGTTAACGATAGAACCTTGTATCAGCTTGTGGATTAATATACACATAAAAACCTACCATCTGCAAAAATAAATTCGATTCTATCTTTCTTGGTTCAATAGATATGTATACTTATCCCTTTGAGTCGGCTAACCCCGCCCACTATAACGTAGAAATTGAACCGTTAACGATAGAACCTTGGATCAGCTTGTGGATTAATATACACATAAAAGCCTATCATCTGCAAAAACAAAATCGATTCTATTTTCCTTGGTTCAATAGATATGGACACTTATCCCCATTAGTCGGTTAACCCCATCCACTTTGACGGAGAAATTGAACCGTTAACGGTAGAACCTTGTATCAGCTTGTGGATTAATATACACATAAAAACCTACCATCTGCAAAAATAAATTCGATTCTATCTTGCTTGGTTAAATAGATATGAACACTTATACCTTTTAGTCGGTTAACCCCACCCATTATGACGTAGAAATTGAACCGTTAACGATAGAACCTTATATCAGCTTGTGGATTAATGTACACATAAAAACCTATTATCTGCAAGAACAAAATCGATTCTATCTTGCTTGGTTCAATAGATATGGACACTTTTCCCGTTTAGTCGGTTAACCCCACCCACAATAGATATGGATACTGCTTGGTTCAATAGATATGGACACTTATACCTTTTAGTCGGTTAACCCCATCCACTTTGACGTAGAAATTGAACCGTTAACGATAGAACCTTGTATCAGCTTGTGGATTAATATACATATAAAAGCCTATCATCTGCAAAAACAAAATCGATTCTATCTTGCTTGGTTCAATAGATATGGACATTTATCCCCTTTAGTCGGTTAACCCCACCCACTTTGACGTAGAAATTGAACCGTTAACGATAGAACCTTGGATCAGCTTGTGGATTAATGTACACATAAAAACCTATTATCTGTAAGAACAAAATCGATTCTATCTTGCTTGGTTCAATAGATATGGACACTTTTCCCGTTTAGTCGGTTAACCCCACCCACAATAGATATGGATACTTATACCTTTTAGTCGTTTAACCCCATCCACTTTGACGTAGAAATTGAACCGTTAACGATAGAACCTTGTATCAGCTTGTAGATTAATATACACATAAAAACCTACCATCTGCAAAAATAAAATCGATTCTATCTTGCTTGGTTCAATAGATATGGACACTTATACCTTTTAGTCGGTTAACCCCACCCATTATGACGTAGAAATTGAACCGTTAGCGATAGAACCTTAGATCAGCTTTTGGATTAATATACACATAAAAACCTACCATCTGCAAAAACAAAATCGATTCTATCTTGCTTGGTTCAATAGATATGGACACTTGTCCCTTTTAGTAGGTTAACCCCAGCCACTATAACGTAGAAATTGAACCGTTACGATGGAAGCTTAGATCAGCTTGTGGATTAATATACACGTAAAAACCTACCATCTGCAAAAACAAAATCGATTCTATCTTGCTTGGTTCAATAGATATGGCCACTTGTCCCTTTTAGTCGGTTAACCCAACCCACAATAGATATGGACACTTATCCCTTTTAGTGGGTTAACCCCATCCACTCTGGCGTAGAAATTGAACCGTTAAAGATAGAACCTTGGATCAGCTTGTAGATGAATATACACATAAAAAACCTATCATCTGCAAAAACAAAATCGATTCTATCTTGCTTGGTTCAATAGATATGGACACTTATCCCTTTGAGTCGGTTACTTTGATGTAGAAATTGAACCGTTAACGATAGAACCTTGTATCAGCTTGTGGATTAATATACAAATAAAAACCTACCATCTGCAAAACTAAAAACACTTATACCTTTTAGTCGGTTAACCCCACCCATTATGACGTAGAAATTGAACCGTTAGCGATAGAACCTTGGATCAGCTTGTGGATTAATACACACATAAAAATCTACCATCTGCAAAAATAAATTCGATTCTATCTTGCTTGGTTCAATAGATATGGATACTTATCCCTTTTAGTGGGTTAACCCCATCCACTCTGGCGTAGAAATTGAACCGTTAAAGATACAACCTTGGATCAGCTTGTAGATTAATATACACATAAAAACCTATCATCTGCAAAAACAAAATCGATTCTATCTTGTTTGGTTCAATAGATATGGACACTTATCCCTTTTAGTCGGTTACTTTGATGTAGAAATTGAACCGTTAACGATAGAACCTTGTATCAGCTTGTGGATTAATATACAAATAAAAACCTACCATCTGCAAAAATAAAATCGATTCTATCTTACTTCTTTCAATAGATATGGACACTTATCCCTTTTAGTCGGTTAACCCCATCCAGTATGACGTAGAAATTTAACCGTTAGCGATAGAACCTTGGATCAGCTTGTGGATTAACCTACCATCGGCAAAAATAAATTCGATTCTATCTTTCTTGGTTCAATAGATATGTATACTTATCCCTTTTAGTCGGCTAACCCCGCCCACTATAACGTAGAAATTGAACCGTTAACTATAGAAGCTTAGATCAGCTTGTGGATTAATATACACATAAAAACCTACCATCTGCAAAAATAAAATCGATTCCATCTTGCTTGGTTCAATAGATATGGACACTTATCCCTTTTAGCCGGTTAACCCCATCCACTTTGACGTAGAAATTGACCTGTTACCGATACAAACTTGGATCAGCTTGTGGATTAATATACACATAAAAACCTATCATCTGCAAAACAAAATCGATTCTATCTTGCTTGGTTCAATAGATATGGACACTTATCCCTTTTAGTCGGTTAAGCCCACCCACTTTGACGTAGAATTTGAACCGTTTGCGATAGAATCTTGGATCAGCTTGTGGATTAATATACACATAAAAGCCTATCATCTGCAAAAACAAAATCGATTCTATTTTCCTTGGTTCAATAGATATGGACACTTATCCCCTTTAGTCGGTTAACCCCATCCACTTTGACGGAGAAATTGAACCGTTAACGGTAGAACCATGTATCAGCTTGTGGATTAATATACACATAAAAACCTACCATCTGCAAAAATAAATTCGATTCTATCTTGCTTGGTTAAATAGATATGAACACTTATACCTTTTAGTCGTTTAACCCCATCCACTTTGACGTAGAAATTGAACCGTTAACGATAGAACCTTGTATCAGCTTGTGGATTAATATACACATAAAAACCTACCATCTGCAAAAATAAATTCGATTCTATCTTTCTTGGTTCAATAGATATGTATACTTATCCCTTTGAGTCGGCTAACCCCGCCCACTATAACGTAGAAATTGAACCGTTAACGATAGAACCTTGGATCAGCTTGTGGATTAATACACACATAAAAGCCTATCATCTGCAAAAACAAAATCGATTCTATTTTCCTTGGTTCAATAGATATGGACACTTATCCCCATTAGTCGGTTAACCCCATCCACTTTGACGGAGAAATTGAACCGTTAACGGTAGAACCTTGTATCAGCTTGTGGATTAATATACACATAAAAACCTACCATCTGCAAAAATAAATTCGATTCTATCTTGCTTGGTTAAATAGATATGAACACTTATACCTTTTAGCCGTTTAACCCCATCCACTTTGACGTAGAAATTGAACCGTTAACGGTAGAACCTTGTATCAGCTTGTGGATTAATATACACATAAAAACCTACCATCTGCAAAAATAAAATCGATTCTATCTTGCTTGGTTCAATAGATATGGACACTTATACCTTTTAGTCGGTTAACCCCACCCATTATGACGTAGAAATTGAACCGTTAGCGATAGAACCTTGGATCAGCTTGTGGATTAATATACACATAAAAACCTACCATCTGCAAAAATAAATTCGATTCTATCTTGCTTGGTTCAATAGATATGTATACTTATCCCTTTTAGTCGGTTAACCCCGCCCACTATAACGTAGAAATTTAACCGTTAACGATAGAAGCTTAGATCAGCTTGTGGATTAATATACACATAAAACCTACCATCTGCAAAAACAAAATCGATTCTATCTTGCTTGGTTCAATAGATATGGACACTTTTCCCTTTTAATCGGTTACTTTGATGTAGAAATTGAACCGTTAACGATAGAACCTTGTATCAGCTTGTGGATTAATATACAAATAAAAACCTACCATCTGCAAAATAAAATCGATTCTATCTTACTTCGTTCAATAGATATGGACACTTTTCCCTTTTAGTCGGTTAAACCCACCCACAATAGATATGGACACTTATCCCTTTTAGTCGGTTAACCCCACCCACAATAGATATGGACACTTATCCCATTTAGTCGGTTACTTTGATAAATTGAACCGTTAACGACAGAACCTTGTATCAGCTTGTGGATTAATATACAAATAAAAACCTACCATCTGCAAAAATTAAATCGATTCTATCTTACTTGGTTCAATAGATATGGACACTTATCCCTTTTAGTCGGTTAACCCCATCCAGTATGACGTAGAAATTGAACCGTTAGCGATAGAACCTTGGATCAGCTTGTGGATTAATAAACAAATAAAACCTACCATCTGCAAAAACAAAATCGATTTTATCTTGCTTGGTTCAATAGATATGGACACTTGTCCCTTTTAGTCGGTTAACCCCAGCCACTATAACGTAGAAATTGAACCGTTAACGATGGAAGCTTAGATCAGCTTGTGGATTAATATACATGTAAAAACCTACCATCTGCAAAAACAAAATCGATTCTATCTTGCTTGGTTCAATAGATATGGCCACTTGTACCTTTTAGTCGGTTAACCCCACCCACAATAGATATGGACACTTATCACTTTTAGTGGGTTAACCCCATCCACTTTGGCGTAGAAATTGAACAGTTAAAGATAGAACCTTGGATCAGCTTGTAGATTAATATACACATAAAAACCTATCATCAGCAAAAACAAAATCGATTCTATCGTGCTTGGTTCAATAGATATGGATACTTATCTCTTTTAGTCGGTTAACCCCATCCACTTTGACGTAGAAATTGAACCGTTAACGATACAACCTTGGATCAGCTTGTGGATTAATATACAAATAAAAACCTACCATCTGCAAAATAAAATCGATTCTATCTTATTTCGTTCAATAGATATGGACACTTATCCCTTTTAGTCGGTTACTTTGATGTAGAAATTGAACCGTTAACGATAGAACCTTGTATCAGCTTGTGGATTAATATACAAATAAAAACCTACCATCTGCAAAATAAAATCGATTCTATCTTATTTCGTTCAATAGATATGGACACTTATCCCTTTTAGTCGGTTAACCCCATCCAGTATGACGTAGAAATTGAACCGTTAGCGATAGAACCTTGGATCAGCCTGTGGATTAATATACATATAAAAACCTACCATCTGCAAAAATAAATTCGATTCTATCTTGCTTGGTTCAATAGATATGTATACTTATCCCTTTTAGTCGGTTAAGCCCGCCCACTATAACGTAGAAATTGAACCGTTAACGATAGAAGCTTAGATCAGCTTGTGGATTAATATACACATAAAAACCTACCATCTGCAAAACAAAATCGATTCTATCTTGCTTGGTTCAATAGATATGGACACTTATCCCTTTTAGTCGGTTAAGCCCACCCACTTTGACGTAGAATTTGAACCGTTAGCGATAGAACCTTGTATCAGCTTTTGGATTAATATACACATAAAAGCCTATTATCTGCAAAAACAAAATCGCTTCTATTTTGCTTGGTTCAATAGATATGGACACTTATCCCCTTTAGTCGGTTAACCCTATCCACTTTGACGGAGAAATTGAACCGTTAACGATGAAACCTTGTATCAGCTTGTGGATTAATATACACATAAAAACCTACCATCTGCAAAAATAAATTCGATTCTATCTTGCTTGGTTCAATAGATATGTATACTTATCCCTTTTAGTCGGTTAACCCCACCCACTATAACATTGAAATTGAACCGTTAACGATAGAACCTTAAATCAGCTTGTGGATTAATATACACATAAAACCTACCATCTGCAAAAATAAAATCGATTATATTTTACTTGGTTCAATAGATATGGACACTTTTCCCTTTTAATCTGTTAACCCCACCCACACTATATATGGACACTTATCCCTTTTAGTCGGTTACTGTGATGTAGAAATTGAACCGTTAATGATAGAACCTAGGATCAGCTTGTGGATTAATATACACATAAAAACCTATCATCTGCAAAAACAAAATCGATTCTATCTTGCTTGGTTCAATAGATATGGACATTTATCCCCTTTAGTCGGTTAACCCCACCCACTTTGACGTAGAAATTGAACCGTTAACGATAGAACCTTGGATCAGCTTGTGGATTAATGTACACATAAAAACCTATTATCTGCAAGAACAAAATCGATTCTATCTTGCTTGGTTCAATAGATATGGACACTTATCCCTTTTAGTCGGTTACTTTGATGTAGAAATTGAACCGTTAACGATAGAACCTTGTATCAGCTTGTGGATTAATATACATATAAAAGCCTATCATCTGCAAAAACAAAATCGATTCTATCTTGCTTGGTTCAATAGATATGGACATTTATCCCCTTTAGTCGGTTAACCCCACCCACTTTGACGTAGAAATTGAACCGTTAACGATAGAACCTTATATCAGCTTGTGGATTAATGTACACATAAAAACCTATTATCTGCAAGAACAAAATCGATTCTATCTTGCTTGGTTCAATAGATATGGACACTTTTCCCGTTTAGTCGGTTAACCCCACCCACAATAGATATGGATACTGCTTGGTTCAATAGATATGGACACTTATACCTTTTAGTCGGTTAACCCCATCCACTTTGACGTAGAAATTGAACCGTTAACGATAGAACCTTGGATCAGCTTGTGGATTAATGTACACATAAAAACCTATTATCTGCAAGAACAAAATCGATTCTATCTTGCTTGGTTCAATAGATATGGACACTTATCCCTTTTAGTCGGTTACTTTGATGTAGAAATTGAACCGTTAACGATAGAACCTTGTATCAGCTTGTGGATTAATATACAAATAAAAACCTACCATCTGCAAAAATAAAATCGATTCTATCTTACTTCTTTCAATAGATATGGACACTTATCCCTTTTAGTCGGTTAACCCCATCCAGTATGATGTAGAAATTTAACCGTTAGCGATAGAACCTTGGATCAGCTTGTGGATTAACCTACCATCTGCAAAAATAAATTCGATTCTATCTTTCTTGGTTCAATAGATATGTATACTTATCCCTTTTAGTCGGCTAACCCCGCCCACTATAACGTAGAAATTGAACCGTTAACTATAGAAGCTTAGATCAGCTTGTGGATTAATATACACATAAAAACCTACCATCTGCAAAAATAAAATCGATTCCATCTTGCTTGGTTCAATAGATATGGACACTTATCCCTTTTAGCCGGTTAACCCCATCCACTTTGACGTAGAAATTGACCTGTTACCGATACAAACTTGGATCAGCTTGTGGATTAATATACACATAAAAACCTATCATCTGCAAAACAAAATCGATTCTATCTTGCTTGGTTCAATAGATATGGACACTTATCCCTTTTAGTCGGTTAAGCCCACCCACTTTGACGTAGAATTTGAACCGTTTGCGATAGAATCTTGGATCAGCTTGTGGATTAATATACACATAAAAGCCTATCATCTGCAAAAACAAAATCGATTCTATTTTCCTTGGTTCAATAGATATGGACACTTATCCCCTTTAGTCGGTTAACCCCATCCACTTTGACGGAGAAATTGAACCGTTAACGGTAGAACCATGTATCAGCTTGTGGATTAATATACACATAAAAACCTACCATCTGCAAAAATAAATTCGATTCTATCTTGCTTGGTTAAATAGATATGAACACTTATACCTTTTAGTCGTTTAACCCCATCCACTTTGACGTAGAAATTGAACCGTTAACGATAGAACCTTGTATCAGCTTGTGGATTAATATACACATAAAAACCTATTATCTGCAAGAACAAAATCGATTCTATCTTGCTTGGTTCAATAGATATGGACACTTTTCCCGTTTAGTCGGTTAACCCCACCCACAATAGATATGGATACTGCTTGGTTCAATAGATATGGACACTTATACCTTTTAGTCGGTTAACCCCATCCACTTTGACGTAGAAATTGAACCGTTAACGATAGAACCTTGTATCAGCTTGTGGATTAATATACATATAAAAGCCTATCATCTGCAAAAACAAAATCGATTCTATCTTGCTTGGTTAAATAGATATGAACACTTATACCTTTTAGTCGGTTAACCCCACCCATTATGACGTAGAAATTGAACCGTTAACGATAGAACCTTAATTCAGCTTGTGGATTAATGTACACATAAAAACCTATTATCTGCAAGAACAAAATCGATTCTATCTTGCTTGGTTCAATAGATATGGACACTTTTCCCGTTTAGTCGGTTAACCCCACCCACAATAGATATGGATACTGCTTGGTTCAATAGATATGGACACTTATACCTTTTAGTCGGTTAACCCCATCCACTTTGACGTAGAAATTGAACCGTTAACGATAGAACCTTGTATCAGCTTGTGGATTAATATACATATAAAAGCCTATCATCTGCAAAAACAAAATCGATTCTATCTTGCTTGGTTAAATAGATATGAACACTTATACCTTTTAGTCGGTTAACCCCACCCATTATGACGTAGAAATTGAACCGTTAACGATAGAACCTTAATTCAGCTTGTGGATTAATGTACACATAAAAACCTATTATCTGCAAGAACAAAATCGATTCTATCTTGCTTGGTTCAATAGATATGGACACTTTTCCCGTTTAGTCGGTTAACCCCACCCACAATAGATATGGATACTGCTTGGTTCAATAGATATGGATACTTATCCCTTTTAGTGGGTTAACCCCATCCACTCTGGCGTAGAAATTGAACCGTTAAAGATACAACCTTGGATCAGCTTGTAGATTAATATACACATAAAAACCTATCATCTGCAAAAACAAAATCGATTCTATCTTGCTTGGTTCAATAGATATGGACACTTATCCCTTTTAGTCGGTTACTTTGATGTAGAAATTGAACCGTTAACGATAGAACCTTGTATCAGCTTGTGGATTAATATACAAATAAAAACCTACCATCTGCAAAAATAAAATCGATTCTATCTTACTTCTTTCAATAGATATGGACACTTATCCCTTTTAGTCGGTTAACCCCATCCAGTATGACGTAGAAATTTAACCGTTAGCGATAGAACCTTGGATCAGCTTGTGGATTAACCTACCATCGGCAAAAATAAATTCGATTCTATCTTTCTTGGTTCAATAGATATGTATACTTATCCCTTTTAGTCGGCTAACCCCGCCCACTATAACGTAGAAATTGAACCGTTAACTATAGAAGCTTAGATCAGCTTGTGGATTAATATACACATAAAAACCTACCATCTGCAAAAATAAAATCGATTCCATCTTGCTTGGTTCAATAGATATGGACACTTATCCCTTTTAGCCGGTTAACCCCATCCACTTTGACGTAGAAATTGACCTGTTACCGATACAAACTTGGATCAGCTTGTGGATTAATATACACATAAAAACCTATCATCTGCAAAACAAAATCGATTCTATCTTGCTTGGTTCAATAGATATGGACACTTATCCCTTTTAGTCGGTTAAGCCCACCCACTTTGACGTAGAATTTGAACCGTTTGCGATAGAATCTTGGATCAGCTTGTGGATTAATATACACATAAAAGCCTATCATCTGCAAAAACAAAATCGATTCTATTTTCCTTGGTTCAATAGATATGGACACTTATCCCCTTTAGTCGGTTAACCCCATCCACTTTGACGGAGAAATTGAACCGTTAACGGTAGAACCATGTATCAGCTTGTGGATTAATATACACATAAAAACCTACCATCTGCAAAAATAAATTCGATTCTATCTTGCTTGGTTAAATAGATATGAACACTTATACCTTTTAGTCGTTTAACCCCATCCACTTTGACGTAGAAATTGAACCGTTAACGATAGAACCTTGTATCAGCTTGTGGATTAATATACACATAAAAACCTACCATCTGCAAAAATAAATTCGATTCTATCTTTCTTGGTTCAATAGATATGTATACTTATCCCTTTGAGTCGGCTAACCCCGCCCACTATAACGTAGAAATTGAACCGTTAACGATAGAACCTTGGATCAGCTTGTGGATTAATACACACATAAAAGCCTATCATCTGCAAAAACAAAATCGATTCTATTTTCCTTGGTTCAATAGATATGGACACTTATCCCCATTAGTCGGTTAACCCCATCCACTTTGACGGAGAAATTGAACCGTTAACGGTAGAACCTTGTATCAGCTTGTGGATTAATATACACATAAAAACCTACCATCTGCAAAAATAAATTCGATTCTATCTTGCTTGGTTAAATAGATATGAACACTTATACCTTTTAGCCGTTTAACCCCATCCACTTTGACGTAGAAATTGAACCGTTAACGATAGAACCTTGTATCAGCTTGTGGATTAATATACACATAAAAACCTACCATCTGCAAAAATAAAATCGATTCTATCTTGCTTGGTTCAATAGATATGGACACTTATACCTTTTAGTCGGTTAACCCCACCCATTATGACGTAGAAATTGAACCGTTAGCGATAGAACCTTGGATCAGCTTGTGGATTAATATACACATAAAAACCTACCATCTGCAAAAATAAATTCGATTCTATCTTGCTTGGTTCAATAGATATGTATACTTATCCCTTTTAGTCGGTTAACCCCGCCCACTATAACGTAGAAATTTAACCGTTAACGATAGAAGCTTAGATCAGCTTGTGGATTAATATACACATAAAACCTACCATCTGCAAAAACAAAATCGATTCTATCTTGCTTGGTTCAATAGATATGGACACTTTTCCCTTTTAGTCGGTTACTTTGATGTAGAAATTGAACCGTTAACGATAGAACCTTGTATCAGCTTGTGGATTAATATACAAATAAAAACCTACCATCTGCAAAATAAAATCGATTCTATCTTACTTCGTTCAATAGATATGGACACTTTTCCCTTTTAGTCGGTTAAACCCACCCACAATAGATATGGACACTTATCCCTTTTAGTCGGTTAACCCCACCCACAATAGATATGGACACTTATCCCATTTAGTCGGTTACTTTGATAAATTGAACCGTTAACGACAGAACCTTGTATCAGCTTGTGGATTAATATACAAATAAAAACCTACCATCTGCAAAAATTAAATCGATTCTATCTTACTTGGTTCAATAGATATGGACACTTATCCCTTTTAGTCGGTTAACCCCATCCAGTACGACGTAGAAATTGAACCGTTAGCGATAGAACCATGGATCAGCTTGTGGATTAATAAACAAATAAAACCTACCATCTGCAAAAACAAAATCGATTTTATCTTGCTTGGTTCAATAGATATGGACACTTGTCCCTTTTAGTCGGTTAACCCCAGCCACTATAACGTAGAAATTGAACCGTTAACGATGGAAGCTTAGATCAGCTTGTGGATTAATATACATGTAAAAACCTACCATCTGCAAAAACAAAATCGATTCTATCTTGCTTGGTTCAATAGATATGGCCACTTGTACCTTTTAGTCGGTTAACCCCACCCACAATAGATATGGACACTTATCACTTTTAGTGGGTTAACCCCATCCACTTTGGCGTAGAAATTGAACAGTTAAAGATAGAACCTTGGATCAGCTTTTAGATTAATATACACATAAAAACCTATCATCAGCAAAAACAAAATCGATTCTATCGTGCTTGGTTCAATAGATATGGATACTTATCTCTTTTAGTCGGTTAACCCCATCCACTTTGACGTAGAAATTGAACCGTTAACGATACAACCTTGGATCAGCTTGTGGATTAATATACAAATAAAAACCTACCATCTGCAAAATAAAATCGATTCTATCTTATTTCGTTCAATAGATATGGACACTTATCCCTTTTAGTCGGTTACTTTGATGTAGAAATTGAACCGTTAACGATAGAACCTTGTATCAGCTTGTGGATTAATATACAAATAAAAACCTACCATCTGCAAAATAAAATCGATTCTATCTTATTTCGTTCAATAGATATGGACACTTATCCCTTTTAGTCGGTTAACCCCATCCAGTATGACGTAGAAATTGAACCGTTAGCGATAGAACCTTGGATCAGCCTGTGGATTAATATACATATAAAAACCTACCATCTGCAAAAATAAATTCGATTCTATCTTGCTTGGTTCAATAGATATGTATACTTATCCCTTTTAGTCGGTTAAGCCCGCCCACTATAACGTAGAAATTGAACCGTTAACGATAGAAGCTTAGATCAGCTTGTGGATTAATATACACATAAAAACCTACCATCTGCAAAACAAAATCGATTCTATCTTGCTTGGTTCAATAGATATGGACACTTATCCCTTTTAGTCGGTTAAGCCCACCCACTTTGACGTAGAATTTGAACCGTTAGCGATAGAACCTTGTATCAGCTTTTGGATTAATATACACATAAAAGCCTATTATCTGCAAAAATAAAATCGCTTCTATTTTGCTTGGTTCAATAGATATGGACACTTATCCCCTTTAGTCGGTTAACCCTATCCACTTTGACGGAGAAATTGAACCATTAACGATGAAACCTTGTATCAGCTTGTGGATTAATATACACATAAAAACCTACCATCTGCAAAAATAAATTCGATTCTATCTTGCTTGGTTCAATAGATATGTATACTTATCCCTTTTAGTCGGTTAACCCCACCAACTATAACATTGAAATTGAACCGTTAACGATAGAACCTTAAATCAGCTTGTGGATTAATATACACATAAAACCTACCATCTGCAAAAATAAAATCGATTATATTTTACTTGGTTCAATAGATATGGACACTTTTCCCTTTTAATCTGTTAACCCCACCCACACTATATATGGACACTTATCCCTTTTAGTCGGTTACTGTGATGTAGAAATTGAACCGTTAATGATAGAACCTAGGATCAGCTTGTGGATTAATATACACATAAAAACCTATCATCTGCAAAAATAAATTCGATTCTATCTTGCTTGGTTCAATAGATATGTATACTTATCCCTTTTAGTCGGTTAACCCCACCCACAATAGATGTGAACTTATCTCTTTTAGTCGGATAACCCCACCCAGTATGACGTAGAAATTGAACCCTTAGCGATAGAACCTTGGATCAGCTTGTGGATTAATATACACATAAAAACCTACCATCTGCAAAAATAAATTCGATTCTATCTTGCTTGGTTCCATAGATATGAACACTTATCCCCTTTAGTCGGTTAACCCCATCCACTTTGACGTAGAAATTGAACCGTTAACGATAGAACCTTGTATCAGCTTGTGGATTAATATACCCATAAAAACCTACCATCTGCAAAAATAAAATCGATTCTATCTTGCTTGGTACAATAGATATGGACACTTATACCTTTTAGTCGGTTAACCCCACCCAGTATGACGTAGAAATTGAACCGTTAACGATAGAACCTTGTATCAGCTTGTGGATTAATATACCCATAAAAACCTACCATCTGCAAAAATAAAATCGATTCTATCTTGCTTGGTTCAATAGATATGGACACTTATACCTTTTAGTCGGTTAACCCCACCCAGTATGACGTAGAAATTGAATCGTTAACGATAGAAGCTTAGATCAGCTTGTGGATTAATATACACATAAAAACCTACCATCTGCAAAAATAAAATCGATTCCATCTTGCTTGGTTCAATAGATATGGACACTTATCCCTTTTACTCGGTTAATCGAATCCACTTTGACGTAGAAATTGAACCGTTAACGGTACAACCTTTGATCAGCTTGTGGATTAATATACACATAAAAACCTATCATCTGCAAAACAAAATCGATTCTATCTTGCTTGGTTCAATAGATGTGGACACTTATCCCCTTTAGTCGGTTAACCCCATCCACTTTGACGGAGAAATTGAACCGTTAACGATAGAACCTTGGATCAGCTTGTGGATTAATATACACATAAAAGCCTATCATCTGCAAAAACAAAATCGATTCTATCTTGCTTGGTTCAATAGATATGGACACTTATTCCTTTTAGTCGGTTAACCCCATCCAGTATGACGTAGAAATTGAACCGTTAGCGATAGAACCTTGGATCAGCTTGTGGATTAATGTACACATAAAAACCTACCATCTGCAAAAATAAATTCGATTCTATCTTGCTTGGTTCAATAGATATGTATACTTATCCCTTTTAGGTGGTTAACCCCGCCCACTATAACATAGAAATTGAACCGTTAACGATAGAAGCTTAGATCAGCTTGTGGATTAATATACACATAAAAACCTACCATCTGCAAAATTAAAATCGATTCCATCTTGTTTGGTTCAATAGATATGGACACTTATCCCCTTTAGTCGGTTAACCCCATCCACTTTGACGTAGAAATTGAACCTTTAACGATAGAACCTTGTATCAGCTTGTGGAGTAATATACACATAAAAACCTACCATCTGCAAAATGAAAATCGATTCTATCTTGCTTGGTTCAATAGATATGGACACTTATCCCTTTTATTCGGTTAAGCCCACCCACTTTGACGTAGAATTTGAACCGTTAGCGATAGAACCTTGGGTCAGCTTGTGGATTAATATACACATAAAAGCCTATCATCTGCAAAACCAAAATCGATTCTATCTTGCTTGGTTCAATAGATATGGACACTTATCCCCTTTAGTCGGTTAACCTCATCCACTTTGACGGAGAAATTGAACCGTTAACGATAGAACCTTGTATCAGCTTGTGGATTAATATACACATAAAAACCTACCATCTGCAAAAATAAATTCGATTCTATCTTGATTTGTTCAATAGATATGTATACTTATCCCTTTTAGTCGATTAACCCCACCCATTATAACGTTGAAATTGAACCGTTAACGATAGAACCTTGTATCAGCTTGTGGATTAATATACACATAAAAACCTACCATCTGCAAAAATAAAATCGATTCTGTTTTGCTTGGTTCAATAGATATGGACACTTTTCCCTTTTAGTCGGTTAACCCCACCCACACTAGATATGGACACTTATCCCTTTTAGTCGGTTACTTTGATGTAGAAATTGAACCGTTAATGATAGAACCTTGGATCAGCTTGTGGATTAATATACACATAAAAACCTATCATCTGCAAAAATAAATTCGATTCTATCTTGCATGGTTCAATAGATATGTATACTTATCCATTTTAGTCGGTTAACCGCACCCGCAATAGATGTGAACTTATCCCTTTTAGTCGGTTAACCCCACCCAGTATGACATAGAAATTGAACGGTTAGCGATAGAACCTTGGCACAGATTGTGGATTAATTTACACATTAAAGCCTATCATCTGCAAAAACAAAATCGATTCTATCTTGCTTGGTTCAATAGATATGGACACTTATCCCCTTTAGTCGGTTAACCCCATCCACTTTGACGTAGAAATTGAACCTTTAACGATAGAACCTTGTATCAGCTTGTGGATTAATATACACATAAAAACCTACCATCTGCAAAATGAAAATCGATTCTATCTTGCTTGGTTCAATAGATATGGACACTTATCCCTTTTAGTCGGATAACCCCACCCAGTATGACATAGAAATTGAACGGTTAGCGATAGAACCTTGGCACAGCTTGTGGATTAATTTACACATAAAAGCCTATCATCTGCAAAAACAAAATCGATTCTATCTTGCTTGGTTCAATAGATATGTACACTTATACCTTTTAGTCTTACTTGGTTCAATAGATATGGACACTTATCCCTTTTAGTCGGTTAACCCCATCCAGTATGACGTAGAAATTGAAACGTTAGCGATAGAACCTTGGATCAGCTTGTGGATTAATATACACATAAAAACCTACCATCTGCAAAAATAAATTCGATTCTATCTTGCTTGGTTCAATAGATATGTATACTTATCCCTTTTAGTCGGTTAACCCCGCCCATTATAACGTAGAAATTGAACCATTAACGATAGAAGCTTATATCAGCTTGTGGATTAATATACACATAAAAACCTACCATCTGCAAAAACAAAATCGATTCTATCTTGCTTGGTTCAATAGATATGGACACTTGTCCCTTTTAGTCGGTTAACCCCACCCACAATATATATGGACACTTATCCCTTTTAGTCGGTTACTTTGATATAGAAATTGAACCGTTAACGATAGAACCTTGAACCAGCTTGTGGATTAATATACACATAAAAACCTACCATCTGCAAAAATAAATTCGATTCTATCTTGCTTGGTTCAATAGATATGTATACTTATCCCTTTTAGTCGGTTAACCCCACCCACTATAACGTAGAAATTGAACCGTTAACGATAGAAACTTAGGTCAGCTTGTGGATTAATATACACATAAAAACCTACCATCTGCGAAAACAAATCGATTCTATCTTGCTTGGTTCAATAGATATGGACACTTTTCCTTTTAGTCGGTTAACCCCACCCACAATAGATATGGACACTTATCCCTTTGAGTCGGTTACTTTGATGTATAAATTGAACCGTTAACGATAGAACCTTGTATCAGCTTGTGGATTAATATACACATAAAAACCTACCATCTGCAAAAATAAAATCGATTCTATCTTGCTTGGTTCAATAGATATGGACACTTATCCCTTTTATTCGGTTAACCCCATCCAGTATGAAGTAGAAATTGAACCGTTAGCGATAGAACCTTGGATCAGCTTGTGGATTAATATACAAATAAAAACCTACCATCTGCAAAATAAAATCGATTCTATCTTACTTCGTTCAATAGATATGGACACTTTTCCCTTTTAGTCGGTTAAACCCACCCACAATAGATATGGACACTTATCCCTTTTAGTCGGTTAACCCCACCCACAATAGATATGGACACTTATCCCTTTTAGTCGGTTACTTTGATAAATTGAACCGTTAACGACAGAACCTTGTATCAGCTTGTGGATTAATATACAAATAAAAACCTACCATCTGCAAAAATTAAATCGATTCTATCTTACTTGGTTCAATAGATATGGACACTTATCCCTTTTAGTCGGTTAACCCCATCCAGTATGACGTAGAAATTGAACCGTTAGCGATAGAACCTTGGATCAGCTTGTGGATTAATATACACATAAAAACCTACCATCTGCAAAAATAAATTCGATTCTATCTTGCTTGGTTCAATAGATATGTATACTTATCCCTTTTAGTCGGTTAACCCCGCCCACTATAACGTAGAAATTTAACCGTTAACGATAGAAGCTTAGATCAGCTTGTGGATTAATATACAAATAAAACCTACCATCTGCAAAAACAAAATCGATTTTATCTTGCTTGGTTCAATAGATATGGACACTTGTCCCTTTTAGTCGGTTAATCCCAGCCACTATAACGTAGAAATTGAACCGTTAACGATGGAAGCTTAGATCAGCTTGTGGATTATTATACATGTAAAAACCTACCATCTGCAAAAACAAAATCGATTCTATCTTGCTTGGTTCAATAGATATGGCCACTTGTACCTTTTAGTCGGTTAACCCCACCCACAAAAGATATGGACACTTATCCCTTTTAGTGGGTTAACCCCATCCACTTTGGCGTAGAAATTGAACAGTTAAAGATAGAACCTTGGATCAGCTTGTAGATTAATATACACATAAAAACCTATCATCAGCAAAAACAAAATCTATTCTATCGTGCTTGGTTCAATAGATATGGATACTTATCCCTTTTAGTCGGTTAACCCCATCCACTTTGACGTAGAAATTGAAACGTTAGCGATAGAACCTTGGATCAGCCTGTGGATTAATATACATATAAAAACCTACCATCTGCAAAAATAAATTCGATTCTATCTTGCTTGGTTCAATAGATATGTATACTTATCCCTTTTAGTCGGTTAAGCCCGCCCACTATAACGTAGAAATTGAACCGTTAACGATAGGAGCTTAGATCAGCTTGTGGATTAATATACACATAAAAACCTACCATCTGCAAAAATAAAATCGATTCCATCTTGCTTGGTTCAATAGATATGGACACTTATCCCTTTTAGTCGGTTAACCCCATCCACTTTGAGGTAGAAATTGACCCGTTAACGATACAACCTTGGATCAGCTTGTGGATTAATATACACATAAAAACCTATCATCTGCAAAACAAAATCGATTCTATCTTGCTTGGTTCAATAAATATGGACACTTATCCCCTTTAGTCGGTTAACCCCATCCACTTTGACGTAGAAATTGAACCGTTAACGATAGAACCTTGTATCAGCTTGTGGATTAATATACACATAAAAACCTACCATCTGCAAAATCAAAATCGATTCTATCTTGCTTGGGTGAATAGATATGGACACTTATCCCTTTTAGTCGGTTAAGCCCACCCACTTTGACGTAGAATTTGAACCGTTAGCGATAGAACCTTGTATCAGCTTTTGGATTAATATACACATAAAAGCCTATTATCTGCAAAAACAAAATCGCTTCTATTTTGCTTGGTTCAATAGATATGGACACTTATCCCCTTTAGTCGGTTAACCCTATCCACTTTGACGGAGAAATTGAACCGTTAACGATGGAACCTTGTATCAGCTTGTGGATTAATATACACATAAAAACCTACCATCTGCAAAAATAAATTCGATTCTATCTTGCTTGGTTCAATAGATATGTATACTTATCCCTTTTAGTCGGTTAACCCCACCCACTATAACGTTGAAATTGAACCGTTAACGATAGAACCTTAAATCAGCTTGTGGATTAATATACACATAAAAACCTACCATCTGCAAAAATAAAATCGATTATATTTTACTTGGTTCAATAGATATGGACACTTTTCCCTTTTAGTTTGTTAACCCCACCCACACTATATATGGACACTTATCCCTTTTAGTCGGTTACTGTGATGTAGAAATTGAACCGTTAATGATAGAACCTAGGATCAGCTTGTGGATTAATATACATATAAAAACCTATCATCTGCAAAAATAAATTCGATTCTATCTTGCTTGGTTCAATAGATATGTATACTTATCCCTTTTAGTCGGTTAACCCCACCCACAATAGATGTGAACTTATCTCTTTTAGTCGGATAACCCCACCCAGTATGACGTAGAAATTGAACCCTTAGCGATAGAACCTTGGATCAGATTGTGGATTAATATACACATAAAAACCTACCATCTGCAAAAATAAATTCGATTCTATCTTGCTTGGTTCCATATATATGGACACTTATCCCCTTTAGTCGGTTAACCCCATCCACTTTGACGTAGAAATTGAACCGTTAACGATAGAACCTTGTATCAGCTTGTGGATTAATATACCCATAAAAACCTACCATCTGCAAAAATAAAATCGATTCTATCTTGCTTGGTACAATAGATATGGACACTTATACCTTTTAGTCGGTTAACCCCACCCAGTATGACGTAGAAATTGAACCGTTAACGATAGAACCTTGTATCAGCTTGTGGATTAATATACCCATAAAAACCTACCATCTGCAAAAATAAAATCGATTCTATCTTGCTTGGTTCAATAGATATGTACACTTATACCTTTTAGTCGGTTAACCCCACCCAGTATGACGTAGAAATTGAATCGTTAACGATAGAAGCTTAGATCAGCTTGTGGATTAATATACACATAAAAACCTACCATCTGCAAAAATAAATTCGATTCTATCTTGCTTGGTTCAATAGATATGTATACTTATCCCTTTTAGTCGGTTAACCCCACCCACTATAACGTAGAAAGTGAACCGTTAACGATAGAAGCTTATATCAGCTTGTGGATTAATATACACATAAAAACCTACCATCTGCAAAAACAAAATCGATTCTATCTTGCTTGGTTCAATAGATATGGACACTTATCCCTTTTAGTCGGATAACCCCACCCACAATATATATGGACACTTATCCCTTTTAGTCGGTTACTTTGATGTAGAAATTGAACCGTTAATGATAGAACCTTGGATCAGCTTGTGGATTAATGTACACATAAAAACCTATCATCTGCAAAAATAAATTCGATTCTATCTTGCTTGGTTCAATAGATATGTATACTTATCCATTTTAGTCGGTTAACGGCACCCGCAATAGATGTGAACTTATCTCTTTTAGTCGGATAACCCCACCCAGTATGACGTAGAAATTGAACCCTTAGCGATAGAACCTTGGATCAGATTGTGGATTAATATACACATAAAAACCTACCATCTGCAAAAATAAATTCGATTCTATCTTGCTTGGTTCAATAGATATGTATACTTATCCCTTTTAGTCGGTTAACCCCACCCACTATAACGTAGAAAGTGAACCGTTAACGATAGAAGCTTATATCAGCTTGTGGATTAATATACACATAAAAACCTACCATCTGCAAAAACAAAATCGATTCTATTTTGCTTGGTTCAATAGATATGGACACTTTTCCCTTTTAGTCGGTTAACCCCACCCACACTAGATATGGACACTTATCCCTTTTAGTCGGTTACTTTGATGTAGAAATTGAACCGTTAATGATAGAACCTTGGATCAGCTTGTGGATTAATGTACACATAAAAACCTATCATCTGCAAAAATAAATTCGATTCTATCTTGCTTGGTTCAATAGATATGTATACTTATCCATTTTAGTCGGTTAACGGCACCCGCAATAGATGTGAACTTATCCCTTTTAGTCGGTTAACCCCACCCAGTATGACATAGAAATTGAACGGTTAGCGATAGAACCTTGGCACAGCTTGTGGATTAATTTGCACATAAAAGCCTATCATCTGCAAAAACAAAATCGATTCTATCTTGCTTGGTTCAATAGATATGGACACTTATCCCCTTTAGTCGGTTAACCCCATCCACTTTGACGTAGAAATTGAACCTTTAACGATAGAACCTTGTATCAGCTTGTGGATTAATATACACATAAAAACCTACCATCTGCAAAATGAAAATCGATTCTATCTTGCTTGGTTCAATAGATATGGACACTTATCCCTTTTAGTCGGATAACCCCACCCAGTATGACATAGAAATTGAACGGTTAGCGATAGAATCTTGGCACAGCTTGTGGATTAATTTACACATAAAAGTCTATCATCTGCAAAAACAAAATCGATTCTATCTTGCTTGGTTCAATAGATATGGACACTTATACATTTTAGTCTTACTTGGTTCAATAGATATGGACACTTATCCCTTTTAGTCGGTTAACCCCATCCAGTATGACGTAGAAATTGAAACGTTAGCGATAGAACCTTGGATCAGCTTGTGGATTAATATACACATAAAAACCTACCATCTGCAAAAATAAATTCGATTCTATCTTGCTTGGTTCAATAGATATATATACTTATCCCTTTTAGTCGGTTAACCCCGCCCACTATAACGTAGAAATTGAACCGTTAACGATAGAAGCTTATATCAGCTTGTGGATTAATATACACATAAAAACCTACCATCTGCAAAAACAAAATCGATTCTACCTTGCTTGGTTCAATAGATATGGACACTTGTCCCTTTTAGTCGGTTAACCCCACCCACAATATATATGGACACTTATCCCTTTTAGTCGGTTACTTTGATATAGAAATTGAACCGTTAACGATAGAACCTTGAACCAGCTTGTGGATTAATATACACATAAAAACCTACCATCTGCAAAAATAAATTCGATTCTATCTTGCTTGGTTCAATAGATATGTATACTTATCCCTTTTAGTCCGTTAACCCCACCCACTATAACGTAGAAAGTGAACCGTTAACGATGGAAGCTTAGATCAGCTTGTGGATTAATATACACATAAAAACCTACCATCTGCAAAAACAAAATCGATTCTATCTTGCTTGGTTCAATAGATATGGACACTTGTCCCTTTTAGTCGGTTAACCCCACCCACAATAGATATGGACACTTATCCCTTTTAGTCGGTTACTTTGATGTATAAATTGAACCGTTAACGATAGAACCTTTTATCAGCTTGTGGATTAATATACACATAAAAACCTACCATCTGCAAAAATAAAATCGATTCTATCTTGCTTGGTTCAATAGATATGGACACTTATCCCTTTTAGTCGGTTAACCCCATCCAGTAAGAAGTAGAAATTGAACCGTTAGCGATAGAACCTTGGATCAGCTTGTGGATTAATATACACATAAAATCCTACCATCTGCAAAAATAAATTCGAATATATCTTGCTTGGTTCAATAGATATGTATACTTATCACTTTTAGTCGGTTAACCCCGCCCACTATAACGTAGAAATTGAACCGTTAACGACAGAACCTTGTATCAGCTTGTGGATTAATATACACATAAAGAACTATCATCTGCAAAACAAAATCGATTCTATCTTGCTTGGTTCAATAGATATGGACACTTATCCCTTTTAGTCGGTTAACCCCATCCACTTTAGCGTAGAAATTGAACCGTTAAAGATAGAACCTTGGATCAGCCTGTAGATTAATATACACATAAAAACCTATCATCAGAAAAAACAAAATCGATTCTATCGTGCTTGGTTCAATAGATATGGATACTTATCCCTTTTAGTAGGTTAACCCCATCCACTTTGACGTAGAAATTGAACCGTTAACGATAGAAACTTAGGTCAGCTTGTGGATTAATATACACATAAAAACCTACCATCTGCGAAAACAAATCGATTCTATCTTGCTTGGTTCAATAGATATGGACACTTTTCCCTTTTAGTCGGTTAACCCCACCCACAATAGATATGGACACTTATCCCTTTGAGTCGGTTACTTTGATGTATAAATTGAACCGTTAACGATAGAACCTTGTATCAGCTTGTGGATTAATATACACATAAAAACCTACCATCTGCAAAAATAAAATCGATTATATCTTGCTTGGTTCAATAGATATGGACACTTATCCCTTTTATTCGGTTAACCCCATCCAGTATGAAGTAGAAATTGAACCGTTAGCGATAGAACCGTGGATCAGCTTGTGGATTAACATACACATAAAAACCTACCATCTGCAAAAATAAATTCGAATCTATCTTGCTTGGTTCAATAGATATGTATACTTATCACTTTAGTCGGTTAACCCCACCCACTATAACGTAGAAATTGAACCGTTAACGACAGAACCTTGTATCAGCTTGTGGATTAATATACACATAAAGAACTATCATCTGCAAAACAAAATCGATTCTATCTTGCTTGGTTCAATAGATATGGACACTTATCCCTTTTAGTCGGTTACTTTGTTGTAGAAATTGAACCGTTAACGATACAACCTTGTATCTGCTTGTGGATTAATATACACATAAAAACCTTCCATCTGCAGAAACAAAATCGATTCTATCTTGCTTGGTTCAATAGACATGTCGGTTAACCCCACCCACAATAGATGTAGACACTTATCCCTTTTAGTCGGTTAACCCTATCCACTTTGACGTAGAAATTGAACCGTTAACGATAGAACCTTCTATCAGCTTGTGGATTAATATACACATAAAAACCTACCATCTGCAAAAATAAAATCGATTCCATCTTGTTTGGTTCAATAGATATGGACACTTATCCCCTTTAGTCGGTTAACCCCATCCACTTTGACGTAGAAATTGAACCTTTAACGATAGAACCTTGTATCAGCTTGTGGATTAATATACACATAAAAACCTACCATCTGCAAAAATAAAATCGATTCCATCTTGCTTGGTTCAATTGATATGTACACTTATCCCTTTTACTCGGTTAATCGAATCCACTTTGACGTAGAAATTGAACCGTTAACGGTACAACCTTGGATCAGCTTGTGGATTAATATACACATAAAAACCTATCATCTGCAAAACAAAATCGATTCTATCTTGCTTGGTTCAATAGATATGGACACTTATCCCCTTTAGTCGGTTAACCCCATCCACTTTGACGGAGAAATTGAACCGTTAACGATAGAACCTTGTATCAGCTTGTGGATTAATATACACATAAAAACCTACCATCTGCAAAAATAAATTCGATTCTATCTTGATTTGTTCAATAGATATGTATACTTATCCCTTTTAGTCGGTTAACCCCACCTACTATAACGTAGAAATTGAACCGTTATCGATAGGACCTTAAATCAGCTTGTGGATTAATATACACATAAAAACCTACCATCTGCAAAATCAAAATCGATTCTATCTTGCTTGGTTCAATAGATATGGACACTTATCCCTTTTAGTCGGTTACTTTGATGTAGAAATTGAACCGTTAACGATACAACCTTGGATGTGCTTGTGGATTAATATACACATAAAAACCTTCCATCTGCAGAAACAAAATCGATTCTATCTTGCTTGGTTCAATAGACATGTCGGTTAACCCCATCCGCAATAGATGTGGACACTTATCCCTTTTAGTGGGTTAACCCCATCCACTTTGGCGTAGAAATTGAACCGTTAAAGATAGAACCTTGGATCATCTTGTAGATTAATATACACATAAAAGCCTATCATCAGCAAAAACAAAATCCATTATATCTTGCTTGGTTCAATAGATATGGATACTTATCCATTTTAGTCGGTTAACCCCATCCACTTTGACGTAGAAATTGAACCGTTAACGATACATCCTTGGATCAGCTTGTGGATTAATATACACATAAAAACCTATCACCTGCAAAAACAAAATCGATTCTATCTTGCTTGGTTCAATAGATATGGACACTTGTCCCTTTTAGTCGGTTAACCCCACCCACAATAGATATGGACACTTATCCCTTTTAGTGGGTTAACCCCATCCACTTTGGCGTAGAAATTGAACCGTTAAAGATAGAACCTTGGATCAGCTTGTAGATTAATATCCACATAAAAACCTATCACCAGCAAAAACAAAATCGATTCTATCTTGCTTGGTTCAATAGATATGGATACTTATCCCTTTTAGTCGGTTAACCCCATCCACTTTGACGTAGAAATTGAACCGTTAACGATACAACCTTGGAACAGCTTGTGGATTAATATAAACATAAAAACATATCATCTGCAAAACAAAATCGATTCTATCTTGCTTGGTTCAATAGATATGGACACTTATTCCTTTTAGTCGGTTACTTTGATGTAGAAATTGAACCGTTAACGATACAACCTTGGATCTGCTTGTGGATTAATATACACATAAAAACCTTCCATCTGCAGAAACAAAATCGATTCTATCTTGCTTGGTTCAATAGATATGGATACTTATCCCTTTTAGTCGGTTAACCCCATCCACTTTGACGTAGAAATTGAACCGTTAACGATACATCCTTGGATCAGCTTGTGAATTAATATACACATAAAAACCTTCCATCTGCAGAAACAAAATCGAATCTATCTTGCTTGGTTCAATAGACATGTAATTTAACCCCACCCACAATAGATGTGGACACTTATCCCTTTTAGTCGGTTAACCCTATCCACTTTGACGTAGAAATTGAACCGTTAACGATACATCCTTGGATCAGCTTGTGGATTAATATACACATAAAAACCTATCACGTGCAAAAACAAAATCGATTCTATCTTGCT
Organism: Eurosta solidaginis; assembly: GCF_040869045.1. NCBI lineage: Eukaryota > Metazoa > Arthropoda > Insecta > Diptera > Tephritidae > Eurosta > Eurosta solidaginis. The sequence goes on along the minus strand of NW_027137070.1, from coordinate 93,790 downwards.
TGGTTCAATAGATGTGGACACTTGTCCCTTTTAGTCGGTTAACCCCATCCACAATAGATATGGACACTTATCCCTTTTAGTGGGTTAACCCCATCCACTTTAGCGTAGAAATTGAACCGTTAAAGATAGAACCTTGGATCAGCTTGCAGATTAATATACACATAAAAACCTATCACCTGCAAAAACAAAATCGATTCTATCTTGCTTGGTTCAATAGATATGGACACTTTTCCCGTTTATTCGGTTAACCCCACCCAGTATGACGTAGAAATTGAACCGTTAGCGATAGAACCTTGGATCAGGTTGTGGATTAATATACACATAAAACCTACCATCTGCAAAAATAAATTCGAATCTATCTTGCTTGGTTCAATAGATATGTATACTTATCACTTTATCACTTTTAGTCGGTTAACCCCGCCCACTATAACGTAGAAATTGAACCGTTAACGACAGAACCTTGTATCAGCTTGTGGATTAAAATACACATAAAGAACTATCATCTGCAAAACAAAATCGATTCTATCTTGCTTGGTTCAATAGATATGGACACTTATCCCTTTTAGTCGGTTACTTTGATGTAGAAATTGAACCGTTACCAATACAACCTTGGATCTGCTTGTGAATTAATATACACATAAAAACCTTCCATCTGCAGAAACAAAATCGAATCTATCTTGCTTGGTTCAATAGACATGTCGGTTAACCCCACCCACAATAGATGTGGACACTTATCCCTTTTATTCGGTTAACCCTATCCACTTTGACGTAGAAATTGAACCGTTAACGATACATCCTTGGATCAGCTTGTGGATTAATATACACATAAAAACCTATCACGTGCAAAAACAAAATCGATTCTATCTTGCTTGGTTCAATAGATGTGGACACTTGTCCCTTTTAGTCGGTTAACCCCACCCACAATAGATATGGACACTTATCCCTTTTAGTGGGTTAACCCCATCCACTTTAGCGTAGAAATTGAACCGTTAAAGATAGAACCTTGGATCAGCTTGCAGATTATTATACACATAAAAACCTATCATCAGCAAAAACAAAATCGATTATATCGTGCTTGGATACTTATCCCTTTTAGTAGAAATTGAACCGTTAACGATAGAAGCTTAGGTCAGCTAGTGGATTAATATACACATAAAAACCTACCATCTGCGAAAACAAAATCGATTCTATCTTGCTTGGTTCAATAGATATGGATACTTATCCCTTTTAGTCGGTTAACCCCATCCACTTTGACGTAGAAATTGAACCGTTAACGATACAACCTTGGAACAGCTTGTGGATTAATATACACATAAAAACCTATCATCTGCAAAACAAAATCGATTCTATCTTGCTTGGTTCAATAGATATGGACACTTATTCCTTTTAGTCGGTTACTTTGATGTAGAAATTGAACCGTTAACCATACAACCTTGGATCTGCTTGTGGATTAATATACACATAAAAACCTTCCATCTGCAGAAACAAAATCGATTCTATCTTGCTTGGTTCAATAGATATGGATACTTATCCCTTTTAGTCGGTTAACCCCATCCACTTTGACGTAGAAATTGAACCGTTAACGATACATCCTTGGATCAGCTTGTGAATTAATATACACATAAAAACCTTCCATCTGCAGAAACAAAATCGAATCTATCTTGCTTGGTTCAATAGACATGTCGGTTAACCCCACCCACAATAGATGTGGACACTTATCCCTTTTAGTCGGTTAACCCTATCCACTTTGACGTAGAAATTGAACCGTTAACGATACATCCTTGGATCAGCTTGTGGATTAATATACACATAAAAACCTATCACGTGCAAAAACAAAATCGATTCTATCTTGCTTGGTTCAATAGATGTGGACACTTGTCCCTTTTAGTCGGTTAACCCCACCCACAATAGGTATGGACACTTATCCCTTTTAGTGGGTTAACCCCATCCACTTTAGCGTAGAAATTGAACCGTTAAAGATAGAACCTTGGATCAGCTTGCAGATTAATATACACATAAAAACCTATCACCTGCAAAAACAAAATCGATTCTATCTTGCTTGGTTCAATAGATATGGACACTTTTCCCGTTTAGTGGGTTAACCCCATCCACTTTAGCGTAGAAATTGAACCGTTAAAGATAGAACCTTGGATCAGCTTGCAGATTAATATACACATAAAAACCTATCACCTGCAAAAACAAAATCGAATCTATCTTGCTTGGTTCAATAGACATGTCGGTTAACCCCACCCACAATAGATGTGGACACTTATCCCTTTTAGTCGGTTAACCCTATCCACTTTGACGTAGAAATTGAACCGTTAACGATACATCCTTGGATCAGCTTGTGGATTAATATACACATAAAAACCTATCACGTGCAAAAACAAAATCGATTCTATCTTGCTTGGTTCAATAGATGTGGACACTTGTCCCTTTTAGTCGGTTAACCCCACCCACAATAGGTATGGACACTTATCCCTTTTAGTGGGTTAACCCCATCCACTTTAGCGTAGAAATTGAACCGTTAAAGATAGAACCTTGGATCAGCTTGCAGATTAATATACACATAAAAACCTATCACCTGCAAAAACAAAATCGAATCTATCTTGCTTGGTTCAATAGACATGTCGGTTAACCCCACCCACAATAGATGTGGACACTTATCCCTTTTAGTCGGTTAACCCTATCCACTTTGACGTAGAAATTGAACCGTTAACGATACATCCTTGGATCAGCTTGTGGATTAATATACACATAAAAACCTATCACGTGCAAAAACAAAATCGATTCTATCTTGCTTGGTTCAATAGATGTGGACACTTGTCCCTTTTAGTCGGTTAACCCCACCCACAATAGGTATGGACACTTATCCCTTTTAGTGGGTTAACCCCATCCACTTTAGCGTAGAAATTGAACCGTTAAAGATAGAACCTTGGATCAGCTTGCAGATTAATATACACATAAAAACCTACCATCTGCAAAAATAAATTCGAATCTATCTTGCTTGGTTCAATAGATATGTATACTTATCACTTTATCACTTTTAGTCGGTTAACACCGCCCACTATAACGTAGAAATTGAACCGTTAACGACAGAACCTTGTATCAGTTTGTGGATTAATATACACATAAAGAACTATCATCTGCAAAACAAAATCGATTCTATCTTGCTTGGTTCAATAGATATGGACACTTATCCCTTTTAGTCGGTTACTTTGATGTAGAAATTGAACCGTTACCAATAAAACCTTGGATCTGTCGGTTAACCCCACCCACAATAGATGTGGACACTTATCCCTTTTAGTCGGTTAACCCTATCCACTTTGACGTAGAAATTGAACCGTTAACGATACATCCTTGGATCAGCTTGTGGATTAATATACACATAAAAACCTATCACGTGCAAAAACAAAATCGATTCTATCTTGCTTGGTTCAATAGATGTGGACACTTGTCCCTTTTAGTCGGTTAACCCCACCCACAATAGATATGGACACTTATCCCTTTTAGTGGGTTAACCCCATCCACTTTAGCGTAGAAATTGAACCGTTAAAGATAGAACCTTGGATCAGCTTGCAGATTAATATACACATAAAAACCTATCATCAGCAAAAACAAAATCGATTCTATCGTGCTTGGATACTTATCCCTTTTAGTAGAAATTGAACCGTTAACGATAGAAGCTTAGGTCAGCTTGTGGATTAATATAAACATAAAAACCTACCATCTGCGAAAACAAAATCGATTCTATCTTGCTTGGTTCAATAGATATGGACACTTTTCCCTTTTAGTCGGTTAACCCCACCCACAATAGATATGGACACTTATACCTTTTAGTCGGTTACTTTGATGTATAAATTGAACCGTTAACGATAGAACCTTGTATCAGCTTGTGGATTAATATACACATAAAAACCTACCATCTGCAAAAATAAAATCGATTCTATCTTGCTTGGTTCAATAGATATGGACACTTATCCCTTTTAGTCGGTTAACCCCATCCAGTATGAAGTAGAAATTGAACCGTTAGCGATAGAACCTTGGATCAGCTTGTGGATTAATATACACATAAAAACCTACCATCTGCAAAAATAAATCCGAATCTATCTTGCTTGGTTCAATAGATATGTATACTTATCACTTTTAGTCGGTTAACCCCGCCCACTATAACGTAGAAATTGAACCGTTAACGACAGAACCCTGTATCAGCTTGTGGATTAATATACACATAAAGAACTATCATCTGCAAAACAAAATCGATTCTATCTTGCTTGGTTCAATAGATATGGACACTTGTCCCTTTTAGTCGGTTACTTTGATGTAGAAATTGAACCGTTAACGATACAACCTTGGATCTGCTTGTGGATTAATATACACATAAAAACCTTCCATCTGCAGAAACAAAATCGATTCTATCTTGCTTGGTTCAATAGACATGTCGGTTAACCCAACCACAATAGATGTGGACACTTATCCCTTTTAGTGGGTTAACCCTATCCACTTTGGCGTAGAGATTGAACCGTTAACGACAGAACCCTGTATCAGCTTGTGGATTAATATACACATAAAGAACTATCATCTGCAAAACAAAATCGATTCTATCTTGCTTGGTTCAATAGATATGGACACTTGTCCCTTTTAGTCGGTTACTTTGATTTAGAAATTGAACCGTTAACGATACAACCTTGGATCTGCTTGTGGATTAATATACACATAAAAACCTTCCATCTGCAGAAACAAAATCGATTCTATCTTGCTTGGTTCAATAGACATGTCGGTTAACCCAACCACAATAGATGTGGACACTTATCCCCTTTAGACGGTTAACCCCATCCACTTTGACGTAGAAATTGAACCGTTAACGATACAACCTTGGAACAGCTTGTGGATTAATATACACATAAAAACCTATCATCTGCAAAACAAAATCGATTCTATCTTGCTTGGTTCAATAGATATGGACACTTATTCCTTTTAGTCGGTTACTTTGATGTAGAAATTGAACCGTTAACCATACAACCTTGGATCTGCTTGTGGATTAATATACACATAAAGAACTATCATCTGCAAAACAAAATCGATTCTATCTTGCTTGGTTCAATAGATATGGACACTTGTCCCTTTTAGTCGGTTACTTTGATGTAGAAATTGAACCGTTAACGATACAACCTTGGATCTGCTTGTGGATTAATATACACATAAAAACCTACCATCTGCAAAAATAAAATCGATTCCATCTTGTTTGGTTCAATAGATATGGACACTTATCCCCTTTAGTCGGTTAACCTAATCCACTTTGACGTAGAAATTGAACCTTTAACGATAGAACCTTGTATCAGCTTGTGGATTAATATACACATAAAAATCTACCATCTGCAAAAATAAAATCGATTCCATCTTGCTTGGTTCAATAGATATGGACACTTATCCCTTTTACTCGGTTAATCGAATCCACTTTGACGTAGAAATTGAACCGTTAACGGTACAACCTTGGATCAGCTTGTGGATTAATATACACATAAAAACCTATCATCTGCAAAACAAAATCGATTCTATCTTGCTTGGTTCAATAGTTATGGACACTTATCCCCTTTAGTCGGTTAACCCCATCCACTTTGACGTAGAAATTGAACCGTTATCGATAGGACCTTAAATCAGCTTGTGGATTAATATACACATAAAAACCTACCATCTGCAAAATCAAAATCGATTCTATCTTGCTTGGTTCAATATATATGGACACTTATCCCTGTTAGTCGGTTACTTTGATGTAGAAATTGAACCCTTAACGATACAACCTTGGATCTGCTTGTGGATTAATATACACATAAAAACCTTCCATCTGCAGAAACAAAATCGATTCTATCTTGCTTGGTTCAATAGACATGTCGGTTAACCCAACCACAATAGATGTGGACACTTATCCCTTTTAGTGGGTTAACCCTATCCACTTTGGCGTAGAAATTGAACCGTTAAAGATAGAAACTTGGATCATCTTGTAGATTAATATACACATAAAAGCTTATCATCAGCAAAAACAAAATCGATTATATCTTGCTTGGTTCAATAGATATGGATACTTATCCATTTTAGTCGGTTAACCCCATCCACTTTGACGTAGAAATTGAACCGTTAACGATACATCCTTGGATCAGCTTGTGGATTAATATACACATAAAAACCTATCACCTGCAAAAACAAAATCGATTCTATCTTGCTTGGTTCAATAGATATGGACACTTGTCCCTTTTAGTCGGTTAACCCCACCCACAATAGATATGGATACTTATCCCTTTTAGTGGGTTAACCCCATCCACTTTGGCGTAGAAATTGAAACGTTAAAGATAGAACCTTGGATCAGCTTGTAGATTAATATCCACATAAAAACCTATCATCAGCATAAACAAAATCGATTCTATCTTGCTTTGTTCAATAGATATGGATACTTATCCCTTTTAGTCGGTTAACCCCATCCACTTTGACGTAGAAATTGAACCGTTAACGATACAACTTTGGATCAGCTTGTGGATTAATATACACATAAAAACCTATCATCTGCAAAACAAAATCGATTCTATCTTGCTTGGTTCAATAGATATGGACACTTATCCCTTTTAATCGGTTACTTTGATGTAGAAATTGAACCGTTAACGATACAACCTTGGATCTGCTTGTGGATTAATATACACATAAAAACCTTCCATCTGCAGAAACAAAATCGATTCTATCTTGCTTGGTTCAATAGATATGGATACTTATCCCTTTTAGTCGGTTACTTTGATGTAGAAATTGAACCGTTAACGATAAAACCTTGGATCTGCTTGTGGATTAATATACACATAAAAACCTTCCATCTGCAGAAACAGAATCGATTCTATCTTGCTTGGTTCAATAGATATGGATACTTATCCCTTTTAGTCGGTTAACCCCATCCACTTTGATGTAGAAATTGAACCGTTAACGATAGAACCTTGTATCAGCTTCTGGATTAATATATACATAAAAACCTACCATCTGCAAAAATAAATTCGATTCTATCTTGATTTGTTCAATAGATATGTATACTTATCCCTTTTAGTCGGTTAACCCCACCCATTGTAACGTTGAAATTGAACCGTTAACGATAGAACCTTAAATCAGCTTGTGGATTAATATACACATAAAAACCTACCATCTGCAAAAATAAAATCGATTCCATCTTGTTTGGTTCAATAGATATTGACACTTATCCCCTTTAGTCGGTTAACCCCATCCACTTTGACGTAGAAATTGAACCTTTAACGATAGAACCTTGTATCAGCTTGTGGATTAATATACAGATAAAAACCTACCATCTGCAAAAATAAAATCGATTCCATCTTGCTTGGTTCAATAGATATGGACACTTATCCCTTTTACTCGGTTAATCGAATCCACTTTGACGTAGAAATTGAAGCGTTAACGGTACAACCTTGGATCAGCTTGTGGATTAATATACACATAAAAACCTATCATCTGCAAAACAAAATCGATTCTATCTTGCTTGGTTCAATAGATATGGACACCTATCCCCTTTAGTCGGTTAACCCCATCCACTTTGACGGAGAAATTGAACCTTTAACGATAGAACCTTGTATCAGCTTGTGGATTAATATACACATAAAAACCTACCATCTGCAAAAATAAATTCGATTCTATCTTGATTTGTTCAATAGATATGTATACTTATCCCTTTTAGTCGGTTAACCCCACCCACTATAACGTAGAAATTGAACCGTTATCGATAGGACCTTAAATCAGCTTGTGGATTAATATACACATAAAAACCTTCCATCTGCAGAAACAAAATCGATTCTATCTTGCTTGGTTCAATAGACATGTCGGTTAACCCCACCCACAATAGATGTGGACACTTATCCCTTTTAGTGGGTTAACCCCATCCACTTTGGCGTAGAAATTGAACCGTTAAAGATAGAACCTTGGATCATCTTGTAGATTAATATACACATAAAAGCCTATCATCAGCAAAAACAAATTCGATTCTATCTTGCTTGGTTCAATAGATATGGATACTTACCCCTTTTAGTCGGTTAACCCCATCCACTTTGACGTAGAAATTGAACCGTTAACGATACAACCTTGGATCAGCTTGTGGATTAATATACACATAAAAACCTATCATCTGCAAAACAAAATCGATTCTATCTTGCTTGGTTCAATAGATATGGACACTTATCCCTTTTAGTCGGTTAACCCCACCCAGTATGACGTAGAAATTGAACCATTAACGATAGAACCTTGGATCAGCTTGTGGATTAATATACACATAAAACCTACCATCTGCAAAAATAAATTCGAATCTATCTTGCTTGGTTCAATAGATATGTATACTTATCACTTTATCACTTTTAGTCGGTTAACCCCGCACACTATAACGTAGAAATTGAACCGTTAACGACAGAACTTTGTATCAGCTTGTGGATTAATATACACATAAAGAACTATCATCTGCAAATCAAAATCGATTCTATCTTGCTTGGTTCAATAGATATGGACACTTATCCCTTTTAGTCGGTTACTTTGATGTAGAAATTGAACCGTTACCGATACAACCTTGGATCTGCTTGTGAATTAATATACACATAAAAACCTTCCATCTGCAGAAACAAAATCGAATCTATCTTGCTTGGTTCAATAGACATCTCGGTTAACCCCACCCACAATAAATGTGGACACTTATCCCTTTTAGTCGGTTAACCCTATCCACTTTGACGTAGAAATTGAACCGTTAACGATACATCCTTGGATCAGCTTGTGGATTAATATACACATAAAAACCTATCACATGCAAAAACAAAATCGATTCTATCTTGCTTGGTTCAATAGATGTGGACACTTGTCCCTTTTAGTCGGTTAACCCCACCCACAATAGATATGGACACTTATCCCTTTAAGTGGGTTAACCCCATTCACTTTGGCGTAGAAATTGAACCGTTAAAGATAGAACCTTGCATCAGCTTGTAGATTAATACTCGCATAAAAACCTATCATCAGCAAAAACAAAACAGATTCTATCTTTCTTGGTTCAATAGATATGGATACTTATCCCTTTTAGTCGGTTAACCCCATCCACTTTGACGTAGAAATTGAACCGTTAACGATACATCTTTGGGTCAGCTTGTGGATTAATATACACATAAAAACCTATCACCTGCAAAAACAAAATCGATTCTATCTTGCTTGGTTCAATAGATATGGACACTTGTCCCTTTTAGTCGGTTAACCCCACCCACAATAGATATGGACACTTATCCCTTTTAGTGGGTTAACCCCATCCACTTTGGCGTAGAAATTGAACCGTTAAAGATAGAACCTTGGATCAGCTTGTGGATTAATATACACATAAAAACCTTCCATCTGCAGAAACAGAATCGATTCTATCTTGCTTGGTTCAATAGATATGGACACTTATCCCTTTTAGTCGGTTACTTTGATGTAGAAATTGAACCGTTACCGATAGAACCTTGGATCTGCTTGTGGATTAATACACACATAAAAACCTTCCATCTGCAGAAACAGAATCGATTCTATCTTGCTTGGTTCAATAGATATGGATACTTATCCCTCTTAGTCGGTTACTTTGATGTAGAAATTGAACCGTTAACGATAAAACCTTGGATCTGCTTGTGGATTAATATACACATAAAAATCTTCCATCTGCAGAAACAGAATCGATTCTATCTTGCTTGGTTCAATAGATATGGACACTTATCCCTTTTAGTCGGTTAACCCCATCCACTTTGACGTAGAAATTGAACCGTTAACGATACAACCTTGGATCAGCTTGTGGATTAATATACACATAAAAACCTATCATCTGCAAAACAAAATCGATTCTATCTTGCTTGGTTCAATAGATATGGACACTTATCCCTTTTAGTCGGTTACTTTGATGTAGAAATTGAACCGTTAACGATACAACCTTGGATCTGCTTGTGGATTAATATACACATAAAAACCTTCCATCTGCAGAAACAAAATCGATTCTATCTTGCTTGGTTCAATAGATATGGATACTTATCCCTTTTAGTCGGTTACTTTGATGTAGAAATTGAACCGTTAACGATAAAACCTTGGATCTGCTTGTGGATTAATATACACATAAAAACCTTCCATCTGCAGAAACAGAATCGATTCTATCTTGCTTGGTTCAATAGATATGGATACTTATCCCTTTTAGTCGGTTAGCCCCATCCACTTTGACGTAGAAATTGAACCGTTAACGATACATCCTTGGATCAGCTTGTGGATTAATGTACACATAAAAACCTATCATCTGCAAAACAAAATCGATTCTATCTTGCTTGGTTCAATAGATATGGACCCTTATCCCTTTTAGTCGGTTACTTTGATGTAGAAATTGAACCGTTAACGATACAACCTTGGATCTGCTTGTGGATTAATATACACATAAAAACCTTCCATCTGCAGAAACAAAATCGATTCTATCTTGCTTGGTTCAATAGATATGGATACTTATCCCTTTTAGTCGGTTACTTTGATGTAGAAATTGAACCGTTAACGATAAAACCTTGGATCTGCTTGTGGATTAATATACACATAAAAACCTTCCATCTGCAGAAACAGAATCGATTCTATCTTGCTTGGTTCAATAGATATGGATACTTATCCCTTTTAGTCGGTTAGCCCCATCCACTTTGACGTAGAAATTGAACCGTTAACGATACATCCTTGGATCAGCTTGTGGATTAATGTACACATAAAAACCTATCATCAGCAAAAACAAAATCGATCCTATCTTGCTTGGTTCAATAGATATGGATACTTATCCCTTTTAGTCGGTTAGCCCCATCCACTTTGACGTAGAAATTGAACCGTTAACGATACATCCTTGGATCAGCTTGTGGATTAATGTACACATAAAAACCTATGACCTGCAAAAACAAAATCGATTCTATCTTGCTTGGTTCAATAGATATGGACACTTTTCCCGTTTAGTCGGTTAACCCCATCCACCTTGACGTAGAAATTGAACCGTTAACGATACATCCTTGGATCAGCTTGTGGATTAATGTACACATAAAAACCTATGACCTGCAAAAACAAAATCGATTCTATCTTGCTTGGTTCAATAGATATGGACACTTATCCCTTTTAGTCGGTTACTTTGATGTAGAAATTGAACCGTTACCGATACAACCTTGGATCTGCTTGTGAATTAATATACACATAAAAACCTTCTATCTGCAGAAACAAAATCGAATATATCTTGCTTGGTTCAATAGACATGTCGGTTAACTCCACCCACAATAGATGTGGACACTTATCCCTTTTAGTCGGTTAACCCTATCCACTTTGACGTAGAAATTGAACCGTTAACGATACATCCTTGGATCAGCTTGTGGATTAATATACACATAAAAACCTATCACGTGCAAAAACAGAATCGATTCTATCTTGCTTGGTTCAATAGATATGGATACTTATCCCTTTTAGTCGGTTAGCCCCATCCACTTTGACGTAGAAATTGAACCGTTAACGATACATCCTTGGATCAGCTTGTGGATTAATATACACATAAAAACCTATCACGTGCAAAAACAAAATCGATTCTATCTTGCTTGGTTCAATAGATGTGGACACTTGTCCCTTTTAGTCGGTTAACCCCACCCACAATAGATATGGACACTTATCCCTTTTAGTGGGTTAACCCCATCCACTTTAGCGTAGAAATTGAACCGTTAAAGATAGAACCTTGTATCAGCTTGTAGATTAATGTACACATAAAACCCTATCATCAGCAAAAACAAAATTGATTCTATCGTGCTTGGTTCAATAGATATGGATACTTATCCCTTTTAGTAGCTTAACCCCATCCACTTTGACGTAGAAATTGAACCGTTAACGATAGAAGCTTAGGTCAGCTTGTGGATTAATATGCACATAAAAACCTACCATCTGCGAAAACAAAATCGATTCTATCTTGCTTGGTTCAATAGATATGGACACTTTTCCCTTTTAGTCGGTTACTTTGATGTATAAATTGAACCGTTAACGATAGAACCTTGTATCAGCTTGTGGATTAATATACACATAAAAACCTACCACCTGCAAAAACAAAATCGATTCTATCTTGCTTGGTTCAATAGATATGGACACTTTTCCCGTTTAGTCGGTTAACCCCACCCAGTATGACGTAGAAATTGAACCGTTAGCGAGAGAACCTTGGATCAGCTTGTGGATTAATATACACATAAAAACCTACCATCTGCAAAAATAAATTCGAATCTATCTTACTTGGTTCAATAGATATGTATACTTGTCACTTTTAGTCGGTTAACCCCGCCCACTATAATGTAGAAATTGAACCGTTAACGACAGAACCTTGTATCAGCTTGTGGATTAATATACACATAAAGAACTATCATCTGCAAAACAAAATCGATTCTATCTTGCTTGGTTCAATAGATATGGACACTTATCCCTTTTAGTCGGTTACTTTGATGTAGAAATTGAACCGTTACCGATAGAACCTTGGATCTGCTTGTGGATTAATATACACATAAAAACCTTCCATCTGCAGAAACAAAATCGATTCTATCTTGCTTGGTTCAATAGACATGTCGGTTAACCCCACCCACAATAGATGTGGACAATTATCCCTTTTAGTCGGTTAACCCTATCCACTTTGACGTAGAAATTGAACCGTTAACGATACATCCTTGGATCAGCTTGTGGATTAATATACACATAAAAACCTTCCATCTGCAGAAACAGAATCGATTCTATCTTGCTTGGTTCAATAGATATGGACACTTATCCCTTTTAGTCGGTTACTTTGATGTAGAAATTGAACCGTTACCGATAGAACCTTGGATCTGCTTGTGGATTAATTTACACATAAAAACCTTCCATCTGCAGAAACAGAATCGATTCTATCTTGCTTGGTTCAATAGATATGGATACTTATCCCTTTTAGTCGGTTACTTTGATGTAGAAATTGAACCGTTAACGATAAAACCTTGGATCGGCTTGTGGATTAATATACACATAAAAACCTATCACGTGCAAAAACAAAATCGATTCTATCTTGCTTGGTTCAATAGATGTGGACACTTGTCCCTTTTAGTCGGTTAACCCCACCCACAATAGATATGGACACTTATCCCTTTTAGTGGGTTAACCCCATCCACTTTAGCGTAGAAATTGAACCGTTAAAGATAGAACCTTGTATCAGCTTGTGGATTAATATACACATAAAAACCTATCACCTGCAAAAACAAAATCGATTCTATCTTGCTTGGTTCAATAGATATGGACACTTGTCCCTTTTAGTCGGTTAACCCCACCCACAATAGATATGGACAGTTATCCCTTTTAGTGGGTTAACCCCATCCACTTTGGCGTAGAAATTGAACCGTTAAAGATAGAACCTTGGATCAGCTTGTGGATTAATATACACATAAAAACCTTCCATCTGCAGAAACAGAATCGATTCTATCTTGCTTGGTTCAATAGATATGGACACTTATCCCTTTTAGTCGGTTACTTTGATGTAGAAATTGAACCGTTACCGATAGAACCTTGGATCTGCTTGTGGATTAATTTACACATAAAAACCTTCCATCTGCAGAAACAGAATCGATTCTATCTTGCTTGGTTCAATAGATATGGATACTTATCCCTTTTAGTCGGTTACTTTGATGTAGAAATTGAACCGTTAACGATAAAACCTTGGATCTGCTTGTGGATTAATATACACATAAAAACCTTCCATCTGCAGAAACAGAATCGATTCTATCTTGCTTGGTTCAATAGATATGGACACTTATCCCTTTTAGTCGGTTAACCCCATCCACTTTGACGTAGAAATTGAACCGTTAACGATACAATCTTGGATCAGCTTGTGGATTAATATACACATAAAAACCTATCATCTGCAAAACAAAATCGATTCTATCTTGCTTGGTTCAATAGATATGGACACTTATCCCTTTTAGTCGGTTACTTTGATGTAGAAATTGAACCGTTAACGATACAACCTTGGATCTGCTTGTGGATTAATATACACATAAAAACCTTCCATCTGCAGAAACAAAATCGATTCTATCTTGCTTGGTTCAATAGATATGGATACTTATCCCTTTTAGTCGGTTACTTTGATGTAGAAATTGAACCGTTAACGATAAAACCTTGGATCTGCTTGTGGATTAATATACACATAAAAACCTTCCATCTGCAGAAACAGAATCGATTCTATCTTGCTTGGTTCAATAGATATGGATACTTATCCCTTTTAGTCGGTTAGCCCCATCCACTTTGACGTAGAAATTGAACCGTTAACGATACATCCTTGGATCAGCTTGTGGATTAATGTACACATAAAAACCTATCATCAGCAAAAACAAAATCGATCCTATCTTGCTTGGTTCAATAGATATGGATACTTATCCCTTTTAGTCGGTTAACCCCATCCACTTTGACGTAGAAATTGAACCGTTAACGATACATCCTTGGATCAGCTTGTGGATTAATGTACACATAAAAACCTATGACCTGCAAAAACAAAATCGATTCTATCTTGCTTGGTTCAATAGATATGGACACTTTTCCCGTTTAGTCGGTTAACCCCATCCACTTTGACGTAGAAATTGAACCGTTAACGATACATCCTTGGATCAGCTTGTGGATTAATGTACACATAAAAACCTATGACCTGCAAAAACAAAATCGATTCTATCTTGCTTGGTTCAATAGATATGGACACTTATCCCTTTTAGTCGGTTACTTTGATGTAGAAATTGAACCGTTACCGATAGAACCTTGGATCTGCTTGTGGATTAATTTACACATAAAAACCTTCCATCTGCAGAAACAGAATCGATTCTATCTTGCTTGGTTCAATAGATATGGATACTTATCCCTTTTAGTCGGTTACTTTGATGTAGAAATTGAACCGTTAACGATAAAACCTTGGATCTGCTTGTGGATTAATATACACATAAAAACCTTCCATCTGCAGAAACAGAATCGATTCTATCTTGCTTGGTTCAATAGATATGGACACTTATCCCTTTTAGTCGGTTAACCCCATCCACTTTGACGTAGAAATTGAACCGTTAACGATACAATCTTGGATCAGCTTGTGGATTAATATACACATAAAAACCTATCATCTGCAAAACAAAATCGATTCTATCTTGCTTGGTTCAATAGATATGGACACTTATCCCTTTTAGTCGGTTACTTTGATGTAGAAATTGAACCGTTAACGATACAACCTTGGATCTGCTTGTGGATTAATATACACATAAAAACCTTCCATCTGCAGAAACAAAATCGATCCTATCTTGCTTGGTTCAATAGATATGGATACTTATCCCTTTTAGTCGGTTAACCCCATCCACTTTGACGTAGAAATTGAACCGTTAACGATACATCCTTGGATCAGCTTGTGGATTAATGTACACATAAAAACCTATCATCAGCAAAAACAAAATCGATCCTATCTTGCTTGGTTCAATAGATATGGATACTTATCCCTTTTAGTCGGTTAACCCCATCCACTTTGACGTAGAAATTGAACCGTTAACGATACATCCTTGGATCAGCTTGTGGATTAATGTACACATAAAAACCTATGACCTGCAAAAACAAAATCGATTCTATCTTGCTTGGTTCAATAGATATGGACACTTTTCCCGTTTAGTCGGTTAACCCCATCCACTTTGACGTAGAAATTGAACCGTTAACGATACATCCTTGGATCAGCTTGTGGATTAATGTACACATAAAAACCTATGACCTGCAAAAACAAAATCGATTCTATCTTGCTTGGTTCAATAGATATGGACACTTTTCCCGTTTAGTCGGTTAACCCCATCCACTTTGACGTAGAAATTGAACCGTTAACGATACATCCTTCGATCAGCTTGTGGATTAATGTACACATAAAAACCTATGACCTGCAAAAACAAAATCGATTCTATCTTGCTTGGTTCAATAGATATGGACACTTTTCCCGTTTAGTCGGTTAACCCCATCCACTTTGACGTAGAAATTGAACCGTTAACGATACATCCTTGGATCAGCTTGTGGATTAATGTACACATAAAAACCTATGACCTGCAAAAACAAAATCGATCCTATCTTGCTTGGTTCAATAGATATGGATACTTATCCCTTTTAGTCGGTTAACCCCATCCACTTTGACGTAGAAATTGAACCGTTAACGATACATCCTTGGATCAGCTTGTGGATTAATATACACATAAAAACCTTCCATCTGCAGAAACAAAATCGAATATATCTTGCTTGGTTCAATAGACATGTCGGTTAACCCCACCCACAATAGATGTGGACACTTATCCCTTTTAGTCGGTTAACCTTATCCACTTTGACGTAGAAATTGAACCGTTAACGATACATCCTTGGATCGGCTTGTGGATTAATATACACATAAAAACCTATCACGTGCAAAAACAAAATCGATTCTATCTTGCTTGGTTCAATAGATGTGGACACTTGTCCCTTTTAGTCGGTTAACCCCACCCACAATAGATATGGACACTTATCCCTTTTAGTGGGTTAACCCCATCCACTTTAGCGTAGAAATTGAACCGTTAAAGATAGAACCTTGTATCAGCTTGTAGATTAATATACACATAAAAACCTATCATCAGCAAAAACAAAATTGATTCTATCGTGCTTGGTTCAATAGATATGGATACTTATCCCTTTTAGTAGGTTAACCCCATCCACTTTGACGTAGAAATTGAACCGTTAACGATAGAAGCTTAGGTCAGCTTGTGGATTAATATACACATAAAAACCTACCATCTGCGAAAACAAAATCGATTCTATCTTGCTTGGTTCAATATATATGGACACTTTTCCCTTTTAGTCGGTTAACCCCACCCACAATAGATATGGACACTTATCCCTTTTAGTCGGTTACTTTGATGTATAAATTGAACCGTTAACGATAGAACCTTGTATCAGCTTGTGGATTAATATACACATAAAAACCTACCATCTGCAAAAATAAAATCGATTCTATCTTGCTTGGTTCAATAGATATGGACACTTATCCCTTTTAGTCGGTTAACCCCATCCAGTATGAAGTAGAAATTGAACCGTTAGCGATAGAACCTTGGATCAGCTTGTGGATTAATATACACATAAAAACCTACCATCTGCAAAAATAAATTCGAATCTATCTTGCTTGGTTCAATAGATATGTATACTTATCACTTTTAGTCGGTTAACCCCGCCCACTATAACGTAGAAATTGAACCGTTAACGACAGAACCTTGTATCAGCTTGTGGATTAATATACAGATAAAAACCTACCATCTGCAAAAATAAAATCGATTCCACCTTGCTTGGTTCAATAGATATGGACACTTATCCCTTTTACTCGGTTAATCGAATCCACTTTGACGTAGAAATTGAACCGTTAACGGTACAACCTTGGATCAGCTTGTGGATTAATATACACATAAAAACCTATCATCTGCAAAACAAAATCGATTCTATCTTGCTTGGTTCAATAGATGTGGACACTTATCCCTTTTAGTCGGTTAACCCTATCCACTTTGACGTAGAAATTGAACCGTTAACGATAGAACCTTGTATCAGCTTGTGGATTAATATACACATAAAAACCTACCATCTGCAAAAATAAATTCGATTCTATCTTGATTTGTTCAATAGATATGTATACTTATCCCTTTTAGTCGGTTAACCCCACCCATTATAACGTTGAAATTGAACCGTTAACGATAGAACCTTAAATCAGCTTGTGGATTAATATACACATAAAAACCTACCATCTGCAAAAATAAAATCGATTCCATCTTGTTTGGTTCAATAGATATTGACACTTATCCCCTTTAGTCGGTTAACCCCATCCACTTTGAGGTAGAAATTGAACCTTTAACGATAGAACCTTGTAACAGCTTGTGGATTAATATACAGATAAAAACCTACCATCAGCAAAAATAAAATCGATTCCATCTTGCTTGGTTCAATAGATATGGACACTTGTCCCTTTTAGTCGGTTAACCCTACCCACAATAGATATGGACACTTATCCCT
Source organism: Eurosta solidaginis (assembly GCF_040869045.1). Classification (NCBI taxonomy): domain Eukaryota; kingdom Metazoa; phylum Arthropoda; class Insecta; order Diptera; family Tephritidae; genus Eurosta; species Eurosta solidaginis. The sequence goes on along the minus strand of NW_027137070.1, from coordinate 75,688 downwards.
TTTAGTGGGTTAACCCCATCCACTTTGGCGTAGAAATTGAACCGTTAAATATAGAACCTTGGATCAGCTTGTAGATTAATGTACACATAAAAACCTATGACCTGCAAAAACAAAATCGATTCTATCTTGCTTGGTTCAATAGATATGGACACTTTTCCCGTTTAGTCGGTTAACCCCATCCACTTTGACGTAGAAAATTGAACCGTTAACGACACAACCTTGGATCTGCTTGTGGATTAATATACACATAACAGCCTATCACATGCAAAAACAAAATCGATTCTATCTTGATTGGTTCAATAGATGTGGACACTTATCCCTTTTAGTCGGTTAACCCCATCCACTTTGACGTAGAAATTGAACCGTTAACGATAGAAGCTTAGGTCAGCTTGTGGATTAATATACACATAAAAACCTACCATTTGCGAAAACAAAATCGATTCTATCTTGCTTGGTTCAATAGATATGGACACTTTTCCCTTTTAGTCGGTTAACCCCACCCACAATAGATATGGACACTTATCCCTTTTAGTCGGTTACTTTGATGTATAAATTTAACCGTTAACGATAGAACCTTGTATCAGCTTGTGGATTAATATACACATAAAAACCTACCATCTGCAAAAATAAAATCGATTCTATCTTGCTTGGTTCAATAGATATGGACACTTATCCCTTTTAGTCGGTTAACCCCATCCAGTATGAAGTAGAAATTGAACCGTTAGCGATAGAACCTTGGATCAGCTTGTGGATTAATATACACATAAAAACCTACCATCTGCAAAAATAAATTCGAATCTATCTTGCTTGGTTCAATAGATATGTATACTTATCACTTTTAGTCGGTTAACCCCGCCCACTATAACGTAGAAATTGAACCGTTAACGACAGAACCTTGTATCAGCTTGTGGATTAATATACAGATAAAAACCTACCATCTGCAAAAATAAAATCGATTCCATCTTGCTTGGTTCAATAGATATGGACACTTATCCCTTTTACTCGGTTAATCGAATCCACTTTGACGTAGAAATTGAACCGTTAACGGTACAACCTTGGATCAGCTTGTGGATTAATATACACATAAAAACCTATTATCTGCAAAACAAAATCGATTCTATCTTGCTTGGTTCAATAGATGTGGACACTTATCCCTTTTAGTCGGTTAACCCTATCCACTTTGACGTAGAAATTGAACCGTTAACGATAGAACCCTGTATCAGCTTGTGGATTAATATACACATAAAAACCTACCATCTGCAAAACTAAATTCGATTCTATCTTGATCTGTTCAATAGATATGTATACTTATCCCTTTTAGTCGGTTAACCCCACCCATTATAACGTTAAAATTGAACCGTTAACGATAGAACCTTAAATCAGCTTGTGGATTAATATACACATAAAAACCTACCATCAGCAAAAATAAAATCGATTCCATCTTGCTTGGTTCAATAGATATGGACACTTGTTCCTTTTAGTCGGTTAACCCCACCCACAATAGATATGGACACTTATCCCTTTTAGTGGGTTAACCCCATCCACTTTGGCGTAGAAATTGAACCGTTAAAGATAGAACCTTGGATCAGCTTGTAGATTAATATCCACATAAAAACCTATCATCAGCAAAAACAAAATCGATTCTATTTTGCTTGGTTCAATAGATATGGATACTTATCCGTTTTAGTCGGTTAACCCCATCCACTTTGACGTAGAAATTGAACCGTTACCGATACAACCTTGGATCTGCTTGTGAATTAATATACACATAAAAACCTTCCATCTGCAGAAACAAAATCGAATATATCTTGCTTGGTTCAATAGACATGTCGGTTAACCCCACCCACAATAGATGTGGACACTTATCCCTTTTAGTCGGTTAACCCTATCCACTTTGACGTAGAAATTGAACAGTTAACGATACATCCTTGGATCGGCTTGTGGATTAATATACACATAAAAACCTATCACGTTCAAAAACAAAATCGATTCTATCTTGCTTGGTTCAATAGATGTGGACACTTGTCCCTTTTAGTCGGTTAACCCCACCCACAATAGATATGGACACTTATCCCTTTTAGTGGGTTAACCCCATCCACTTTAGCGTAGAAATTGAACCGTTAAAGATAGAACCTTGTATCAGCTTGTAGATTAATATACACATAAAAACCTATCATCAGCAAAAACAAAATTGATTCTATCGTGCTTGGTTCAATAGATATGGATACTTATCCCTTTTAGTAGGTTAACCCCATCCACTTTGACGTAGAAATTGAACCGTTAACGATAGAAGCTTAGGTCAGCTTGTGGAGTAATATACACATAAAAACCTACCATCTGCGAAAACAAAATCGATTCTATCTTGCTTGGTTCAATAGATATGGACACTTTTCCCTTTTAGTCGGTTAACCCCACCCACAATAGATATGGACACTTATCCCTTTTAGTCGGTTACTTTGATGTATAAATTGAACCGTTAACGATAGAACCTTGTATTGAACACTTATCCCTTTTAGTCGGTTAACCCTATCCACTTTGACGTAGAAATTGAACCGTTAACGATACATCCTTGGATCGGCTTGTGGATTAATATACACATAAAAACCTATCACGTGCAAAAACAAAATCGATTCTATCTTGCTTGGTTCAATAGATGTGGACACTTGTCCCTTTTAGTCGGTTAACCCCACCCACAATAGATATGGACACTTATCCCTTTTAGTGGGTTAACCCCATCCACTTTAGCGTAGAAATTGAACCGTTAAAGATAGAACCTTGTATCAGCTTGTGGATTAATATACACATAAAAACCTATCATCAGCAAAAACAAAATTGATTCTATCGTGCTTGGTTCAATAGATATGGATACTTATCCCTTTTAGTAGGTTAACCCCATCCACTTTGACGTAGAAATTGAACCGTTAACGATAGAAGCTTAGGTCAGCTTGTGGATTAATATACACATAAAAACCTACCATCTGCGAAAACAAAATCGATTCTATCTTGCTTGGTTCAATAGATATGGACACTTTTCCCTTTTAGTCGGTTAACCCCACCCACAATAGATATGGACACTTATCCCTTTTAGTCGGTTACTTTGATGTATAAATTGAACCGTTAACGATAGAACCTTGTATCAGCTTGTGGATTAATATACACATAAAGACCTACCATCTGCAAAAATAAAATCGATTCTATCTTGCTTGGTTCAATAGATATGGACACTTATCCCTTTTAGTCGGCCCATCCAGTATGAAGTAGAAATTGAACCGTTAGCGATAGAACCTTGGATCAGCTTGTGGATTAATATACACATAAAAACCTACCATCTGCAAAAATAAATTCGATTCTATCTTGCTTGGTTCAATAGATATGGACACTTATCCCTTTTAGTCGGCCCATCCAGTATGAAGTAGAAATTGAACCGTTAGCGATAGAACCTTGGATCAGCTTGTGGATTAATATACACATAAAAACCTACCATCTGCAAAAATAAATTCGAATCTATCTTGCTTGGTTCAATAGATATGTATACTTATCACTTTTAGTCGGTTAACCCTATCCACTTTGACGTAGAAATTGAACCGTTAACGATAGAACCTTGTATCAGCTTGTGGATTAATATACACATAAAAACCTACCATCTGCAAAAATAAATTCGATTCTATCTTGATTTGTTCAATAGATATGTATACTTATCCCTTTTAGTCGGTTAACCCCACCCATTATAACGTTGAAATTGAACCGTTAACGATAGAACCTTAAATCAGCTTGTGGATTAATATACACATAAAAACCTACCATCTGCAAAAATAAAATCGATTCCATCTTGTTTGGTTCAATAGATATTGACACTTACCCCTTTAGTCGGTTAACCCCATCCACTTTGACGTAGAAATTGAACCTTTAACGATAGAACCTTGCAACAGCTTGTGGATTAATATACAGATAAAAACCTACCATCAGCAAAAATAAAATCGATTCCATCTTGCTTGGTTCAATAGATATGGACACTTGTTCCTTTTAGTCGGTTAACCCCACCCACAATAGATATGGACACTTATCCCTTTTAGTGGGTTAACCCCATCCACTTTGGCGTAGAAATTGAACCGTTAAAGATAGAACCTTGGATCAGCTTGTAGATTAATGTCCACATAAAAACCTATCATCAGCAAAAACAAAATCGATTCTATCTTGCTTGGTTCAATAGATATGGATACTTATCCGTTTTAGTCGGTTAACCCCATCCACTTTGACGTAGAAATTGAACCGTTACCGATACAACCTTGGATCTGCTTGTGAATTAATATACACATAAAAACCTTCCATCTGCGGAAACAAAATCGAATATATCTTGCTTGGTTCAATAGACATGTCGGTTAACCCCACCCACAATAGATGTGGACACTTATCCCTTTTAGTCGGTTAACCCTATCCACTTTGACGTAGAAATTGAACAGTTAACGATACATCCTTGGATCGGCTTGTGGATTAATATACACATAAAAACCTATCACGTGCAAAAACAAAATCGATTCTATCTTGCTTGGTTCAATAGATGTGGACACTTGTCCCTTTTAGTCGGTTAACCCCACCCACAATAGATATGGACACTTATCCCTTTTAGTGGGTTAACCCCATCCACTTTAGCGTAGAAATTGAACCGTTAAAGATAGAACCTTGTGTCAGCTTGTAGATTAATATACACATAAAAACCTATCATCAGCAAAAACAAAATTGATTCTATCGTGCTTGGTTCAATAGATATGGATACTTATCCCTTTTAGTAGGTTAACCCCATCCACTTTGACGTAGAAATTGAACCGTTAACGATAGAAGCTTAGGTCAGCTTGTGGATTAATATACACATAAAAACCTACCATCTGCAAAAATAAAATCGATTCTATCTTGCTTGGTTCAATAGATATGGACACTTATCCCTTTTAGTCGGTTAACCCCATCCAGTATGAAGTAGAAATTGAACCGTTAGCGATAGAACCTTGGATCAGCTTATGGATTAATATACACATAAAAACCTACCATCTGCAAAAATAAATTCGAATCTATCTTGCTTGGTTCAATAGATATGTATACTTATCACTTTTAGTCGGTTAACCCCGCCCACTATAACGTAGAAATTGAACCGTTAACGACAGAACCTTGTATCAGCTTGTGGATTAATATACAGATAAAAACCTACCATCTGCAAAAATAAAATCGATTCCATCTTGCTTGGTTCAATAGATATGGACACTTATCCCTTTTACTCGGTTAATCGAATCCACTTTGACGTAGAAATTGAACCGTTAACGGTACAACCTTGGATCAGCTTGTGGATTAATATACACATAAAAACCTATCATCTGCAAAACAAAATCGATTCTATCTTGCTTGGTTCAATAGATGTGGACACTTATCCCTTTTAGTCGGTTAACCCTATCCACTTTGACGTAGAAATTGAACCGTTAACGATAGAACCTTGTATCAGCTTGTGGATTAATATACACATAAAAACCTACCATCTGCAAAAATAAAATCGATTCCATCTTGTTTGGTTCAATAGATATTGACACTTATCCCCTTTAGTCGGTTAACCCCATCCACTTTGAGGTAGAAATTGAACCTTTAACGATAGAACCTTGTAACAGCTTGTGGATTAATATACAGATAAAAACCTACCATCAGCAAAAATAAAATCGATTCCATCTTGCTTGGTTCAATAGATATGGACACTTGTCCCTTTTAGTCGGTTAACCCCACCCACAATAGATATGGACACTTATCCCTTTTAGTGGGTTAACCCCATCCACTTTGGCGTAGAAATTGAACCGTTAAATATAGAACCTTGGATCAGCTTGTAGATTAATGTACACATAAAAACCTATGACCTGCAAAAACAAAATCGATTCTATCTTGCTTGGTTCAATAGATATGGACACTTTTCCCGTTTAGTCGGTTAACCCCATCCACTTTGACGTAGAAATTGAACCGTTAACGACACAACCTTGGATCTGCTTGTGGATTAATATACACATAACAGCCTATCACATGCAAAAACAAAATCGATTCTATCTTGATTGGTTCAATAGATGTGGACACTTATCCCTTTTAGTCGGTTAACCCCATCCACTTTGACGTAGAAATTGAACCGTTAACGATAGAAGCTTAGGTCAGCTTGTGGATTAATATACACATAAAAACCTACCATTTGCGAAAACAAAATCGATTCTATCTTGCTTGGTTCAATAGATATGGACACTTTTCCCTTTTAGTCGGTTAACCCCACCCACAATAGATATGGACACTTATCCCTTTTAGTCGGTTACTTTGATGTATAAATTTAACCGTTAACGATAGAACCTTGTATCAGCTTGTGGATTAATATACACATAAAAACCTACCATCTGCAAAAATAAAATCGATTCTATCTTGCTTGGTTCAATAGATATGGACACTTATCCCTTTTAGTCGGTTAACCCCATCCACTTTGACGTAGAAATTGAACCGTTAACGATACATCCTTGGATCAGCTTGTGGATTAATGTACACATAAAAACCTATAACCTGCAAAAACAAAATCGATTCTATCTTGCTTGGTTCAATAGATATGGACACTTTTCCCGTTTAGTCGGTTAACCCCATCCACTTTGACGTAGAAATTGAACCGTTAACGATACAACCTTGGATCTGCTTGTGGATTAATATACACATAACAACCTATCACCTGCAAAAACAAAATCGATTCTATCTTGCTTGGTTCAATAAATATGGACACTTGTCCCTTTTAGTCGGTTAACCCCACCCACAATAGATATGGACACTTATCCCTTTTAGTGGGTTAACCCCATCCACTTTGGCGTAGAAATTGAACCGTTAAAGATAGAACCTTGGATCAGCTTGTAGATTAATATCCACATAAAAACCTATCATCAGCAAAAACAAAATCGATTCTATCTTGCTTTGTTCAATAGATATGGATACTTATCCCTTTTAGTCGGTTAACCCCATCCACTTTGACCTAGAAATTGAACCGTTAACGACACAACCTTGGATCAGCTTGTAGATTAATATCCACATAAAAACCTATCATCAGCAAAAACAAAATCGATTATATCTTGCTTGGTTCAATAGATATGGATACTTATCCCTTTTAGTCGGTTAACCCCATCCACTTTGACGTAGAAATTGAACCGTTAACGATACATCCTTGGATCAGCTTGTGGATTAATGTACACATAAAAACCTATGACCTGCAAAAACAAAATCGATTCTATCTTGCTTGGTTCAATAGATATGGACACTTTTCCCGTTTAGTCGGTTAACCCCACCCAGTATGACGTAGAAATTGAACCGTTAGCGATAGAACCTTGGATCAGCTTGTGGATTAATATACACATAAAACCTACCATCTGCAAAAATAAATTCGAATCTATCTTGCTTGGTTCAATAGATATGTATACTTATCACTTTATCACTTTTAGTCGGTTAACCCCGCCCACTATATAGTAGAAATTGAACCGTTAACGACAGAACCTTGTATCAGCTTGTGGATTAATATACACATAAAGAACTATCATCTGCAAAACAAAATCGATTCTATCTTGCTTGGTTCAATATATATGGACACTTATCCCTTTTAGTCGGTTACTTTGATGTAGAAATTGAACCGTTACCGATACAACCTTGGATCTGCTTGTGAATTAATATACACATAAAAACCTTCCATCTGCAGAAACAAAATCGAATATATCTTGCTTGGTTCAATAGACATGTCGGTTAACCCCACCCACAATAGATGTGGACACTTATCCCTTTTAGTCGGTTAACCCTATCCACTTTGACGTAGAAATTGAACCGTTAACGATACATCCTTGGATCGGCTTGTGGATTAATATACACATAAAAGCCTATCACGTCCAAAAACAAAATCGATTCTATCTTGCTTGGTTCAATAGATGTGGACACTTGTCCCTTTTAGTCGGTTAACCCCACCCACAATAGATATGGACACTTATCGCTTTTAGTGGTTTAACCCCATCCACTTTAGCGTAGAAATTGAACCGTTAAAGATAGAACCTTGTATCAGCTTGTAGATTAATATACACATAAAAACCTATCATCAGCAAAAACAAAATCGATTCTATCGTGCTTGGTTCAATAGATATGGATACTTATCCCTTTTAGTAGGTTAACCCCATCCACTTTGACGTAGAAATTGAACCGTTAACGATAGAAGCTTAGGTCAGCTTGTGGATTAATATACACATAAAAACCTACCATCTGCGAAAACAAAATCGATTCTATCTTGCTTGGTTCAATAGAAATGGACACTTTTCCCTTTTAGTCGGTTAACCCCACCCACAATAGATATGGACACTTATCCCTTTTAGTCGGTTACTTTGATGTATAAATTGAACCGTTAACGATAGAACCTTGTATCAGCTTGTTCATTAATATACACATAAAAACCTACCATCTGCAAAAATAAAATCGATTCTATCTTGCTTGGTTCAATAGATATGGACACTTATCCCTTTTAGTCGGTTAACCCCATCCAGTATGAAGTAGAAATTGAACCGTTAGCGATAGAACCTTGGATCAGCTTGTGGATTAATATACACATAAAAACCTACCATCTGCAAAAATAAATTCGAATCTATCTTGCTTGGTTCAATAGATATGTATTACTTATCACTTTTAGTCGGTTAACCCCGCCCACTATAACGTAGAAATTGAACCGTTAACGACAGAACCTTGTATCAGCTTGTGGATTAATATACAGATAAAAACCTACCATCTGCAAAAATAAAATCGATTCCATCTTGCTTGGTTCAATAGATATGGACACTTATCCCTTTTACTCGGTTAATCGAATCCACTTTGACGTAGAAATTGAACCGTTAACGGTACAACCTTGGATCAGCTTGTGGATTAATATACACATAAAAACCTATCATCTGCAAAACAAAATCGATTCTATCTTGCTTGGTTCAATAGATGTGGACACTTATCCCTTTTAGTCGGTTAACCCTATCCACTTTGACGTAGAAATTGAACCGTTAACGATAGAACCTTGTATCAGCTTGTGGATTAATATACACATAAAAACCTACCATCTGCAAAAATAAATTCGATTCTATCTTGATTTGTTCAATAGATATTGTTTAGGCCACCAGCCTAAATATTTCGGACCACCCTAACACGCACATTAGTTTTTATTATTATTACCGGTAACGGCTAACACCAGCCGAAAGCTAACTTCGAAGGGGAAAAACTCAACGAAAGTTAGCTATCGGCGGGTGCCGCGGACTTGTTCGCAGTCTTGGTCTTTCTTTCTATTTTGGAACGTCAAAGAGCCAGCAGCTAGCCCAAGGTGAGTTATCCAAACCAACCATTTTTCATTTTTTTTCTCAGTTGCGATTCTCATTATAAATAATATTTGAGATAACTAATTTTCCTACATGTGAATTTGCCAAGTGCATAGTAAAGGGTGCTGTAATTAATTCTCCGCTTTGTGGCGTTCTATATTTTTACAATTTAATATTTGCGATTGTTATTGAATCTAGAGTTCCAATTAATCACTTGCCTAAATTTAAATGTGCACATGCCCTGTGGATTTGAATTAATTTGAAATTGTTAAACCCCTTGCAATAAACAAAGCAAAGAGTGTCCCATTTAATATAGTGAATAAAATTGTTATTGTCTTGATACTAATTCGGTGTTTTATTTCTTTTATTTGCAACGCACACGCCCGACTTCCCCGGGTCCACTGCCCCGCAAAACATCGGTCCTTACGCGCGGAGGAAAGTAAAATTTGAGCATATTTTGTGACAAAAACCCAGAAAATAAAAACATTTGGGAAAGTTGAGAATTGGAAATTATAATTTACTTAAACATTAAAATCATCAAAACCAGCGAGACAACAAACCAATATAGCCGACCAACTCGTCATCTAGCACAACATTTTTGGCAACTCGCTATCACGCAACACACACTGCCATAAAATCATCACATCATACAATCTATTATAACATACAATCCATTGATCATCACAGGTCATAACATCATACAGTCCATTACAGTCAACAGCACATCATACATTTTCAATATCGCAGTACACTCGTCAAGTTCACATACAACATCCCACCGTTAATCACATCACATCATCTACGGCACATACAGTCCATTATTATATCATACAGTCCATTAGCTTCATCACACAACATCACAATCAAATTACTATAATATATCACATCCATTAGAATCATCATCATAACATCACATTCAACAGCCACAGTCCATTATTATCGCATACAGTACATTCATCACATCATCGTTATATCGCACTCACTCATACAGTCCATTCGCATCACATCGAAAACACATTATCATCACTTCACATCACACATAAAAACTTAAGGTACGTACGTGGTTGCTTGGTTTCACAAACCTTTTTTATGTACGTGATTCACGTAAAAAAGTGCACTCTGTGATTGATGCAAGGCAAAGCAAGTGAAATTGCTAAATTTCGTGTTTTTTAAGCACACAACGCCTTTTGACGATCGGGTAATTCCCCCCACCAGTGGTAAGGGTTACTCGACACCGCTCAAGGCAGACAGTCAGTGAATTTTTTTTAGTTTTTTTTCACACTCATCACTGCACTGTGTTGTACCCCCTCATCGTCACATACATTGACAAACTTCCCAGTCAGGAACCATAATTTCACTTGGTTGATAGCCTTAGCTTGTCTATCACAGAATTCACTTTGGTAATCAGTTTGCGAGCTGAAATATTACCAAAAGCCAAAAAGGATCACTACGTTGGGTGGCTAGTGGCTCATCACAATTGGTCACAAACACAATTTTATACTGATCGTTTTTATATTATATAGCTGTATGTTTTCAGCGTTTTTTTATAATAAATAATTAAAAGTGCAGTTGTCCACATTAAGTTGGATACACACATTTATTTTCTTATTTATATTGGGAAAGATACCCTGGTTGGCTACTCGGCGATACTCATCAACGTTCACATAACACCCTTTTGTATACACATTTAATCCTCGTCAGGATTTCTATCTGTGTTTCACATTAAATCCTCATTGGGATTTTTTATCTGTGGTTCACATTTTACACTATATCCACATTGGGATTACCATCTGCGTTTTTAATTTTTTTTAAACACGCTAAGTTTCAAAATATTTCTATCTGTGTCCAACACACCTGTTAAGACACATTAAATATTTGCAGACGATTCTCTTCTCTGCATCGCATATCACTGTAGACACATTAAATCCTTTCAGGACTTCTATCCGTGCTTAATATCACTTTGCACCGACTAGAACCTCAGGATTTCTATCTGTGCTGCATATCACTACATTTATATCACTTTATACACACTAAATCCTCGTCAGGATTTCTATCTGTGTTTATTTCCATATCACTGCATACACATTAAATCCTCGTCAGGATTTCTATCTGTGCTGCATATCACTACATTTATATCATTTTATACACACTAAATCCTCGTCAGGATTTCTATTTGTGTTTATTTCCATATCACTGCATACACATTAAATCCTCGTCAGGATTTCTATCTGTGGCTTGCACAATCCTCGTGAGGACTTCTATAAGTGGTTCATATCACCGGCCACATTACATACACGGCATAATTTACATTTGATTAAATTTTTGCTTAGCACTATTCACATAAGATTGCTATCTGTGTTAACACATTCAATCAGAATTCGTGTGTTCCTAAAGCTTTTACTTATACAGCGCAATCACAGCAAAAACGAAAACACTCTTATAATTTTTTGTTGTGGTTGCATTTACACCAAAGCCACTAAGTCGTTTACCTCCGAGCTCGACACCTTCAAAGAGACAAAATATTCAAATTAATAAAATCAATGGAGACTTATATTAGATTGGCTGATTCCATAGTGGAGTTTGAACAAGAGTTCAACTCCACCCCGGCCGAATCCCGGAGCAAGCACACTCTTGCACTACTGCAAGAGGAGCTAAGGGCACTATGGAAGAAGACCAAGTCCACATATGAAAGTCTTCTCAGCAATTCTGAACTGTCCAAAGACGAGCTCAGCTCATTAAGAAAGAAAAATAAAAGTTGCTTTGCATGCTACCTGCAATGCATGTCTGCTGTGGCGGCTGAAGCCGAAGCTATCACCCCACAGCCAGCGAAAGATGAAGCAAAGGAGGAAGACTCCTCGCGCCGTGGACATAAAATGCGGCTGCCGCCGTGTGACACCGATGTATTTAAAGGCGACTACCTCTCCTGGCCAGCTTTTCGAGATATGTTCACGGCGATATACATCCACAATACCGATCTGAAAGATGTCGAGAAATTATACTATTTGAAGCAAAAAACGCAAGGGGAGGCAAAAGAAATAGTGGGCAGGTGCTCATTAACAAACGAGGGTTTTGCAACCGCCTGGAAGAATCTAAGCGACAGGTACGAAAATAAACGTATCCTCGTCAACACACAATTAAAACTTTTATTTAATCTGACGGCAGTCGAGCAGGAGTGTGGAACATCAATTAAAAAATTGCAACGTGAGATCTACAATTGCATTTCTGCGCTACAATGTCATAATATTGACATCACAAATTGGGACGCAATCATAACTTACTTATGCTCCACAAAACTCCCTGAATCTACATTGGCTCTTTGGGAACAGACCGTAGAACGGAAGACAGATATCCCGAAATGGGAGGATATGGACAAATTCCTGTCCAATCGCTTCCAGACATTGGAGACGGTTTCCGATCTGAGGGGTAATAAAACAACAAAAACACCCAAAAGTCAGAGTTCGAATTCTAGGGAAAATTCTACGAAACTTGGGGTTTACCAAGCAAGCGTACCAAAGTCGGCATGTAAGATGTGCAACAGTACGGAGCACAAATTACGAAATTGCCAAAAATTCCGTAGGTTGTCCACGTCAGGCAAAATCGAATTTATCAAAAACAATAGTTATTGTCTGAATTGTCTGTCGGGTGGACACACCGTGACACGATGCACTAGCCAATTCAATTGCAGCACGTGCCACGCAAGGCACAACACCTTGCTCCATCTTCCGACAGCACAACCAAAGACAACTCCTCAAAGGTGGACTCAAAACGCCACCGACAATTCACCTTCAACCTCACAGCAGGCTAGGGCAAGGATGGAGTCTGAAAAAAGACAAGATAATACTAATAACGTCTCTTCGTGTCATGCTAACACCACTAAAGGGGTGTTATTAGGAACAGCGCGGGTTCATATATTTTATATTTTTATATATTTTATATTTTATATTTATTTATATTTCGGTCTAAAAAGTACAAACTTCCTTACAGACTAGTTAAAAATAGAGAAAAGTTCAAGCTTAAATTTATAAATGCTATTATTAAAGTTAAGAAGACCACTATATCGATTTGCTAGGTGTAAAGCCTTGGATATGGGTTCATTCAACGCGTAATTCGTTCGATGAGTTACTTCAACAAATAGTCTGGTGTGCCTTAGATCACGTGGTGGAATATATGAAACGAATAAATTAGATAAATCAGGGCAGTTTATATTACCGTTGATAACGTTATAGGCAAGCATGAGTGAGATACAAGTTCTACGGTCATACAAAGCCTGGAGTCCGAGCAATTTACGCCTGCTGATATATGATGGGAGGCCATCGGGCCAGTGAAGCATACGCAAAGCAATTTTGGTGAAAATTCTTTGAACTCTCTCAATTTTATGTGAGCTACCTTCATAGAATGGACTCCATATAATCGAGCAATATTCCAGACGACTTCTTACCAATGCCGTAAAAAGTGCCTTCAAAGTCATCGGATCCTTGAAGTCCCTGGAATTACGTCTAATAAACCCAACCATTGCAAAAGATTTGGAAATAATAAAGTCGATGTGACCAGAAAAAGAAAGTTGGTTGTCAAACATTACACCCAGATCTTTTATCTCTCGACAACGGTTTAAAGATCCAGCATTTAATTTGTAGTTGAAAAAGGTGGTAGTGACCCTTTTAGAATAGGAAACCACGCAGCATTTGTTAGTATTTAAAAGTAGGTTATTACTTGAACACCATTCATTAAAAGAATCGAGATCATATTGCAAGTTAATGCAGTCAGAAGTATCCCGTACGGTTAGAAAGAGTTTGACGTCGTCTGCAAACATTAAACATTTAGCAAATTTGAATTTTTGAGGTAGATCATTAATAAAAATTAGGAACAACAGAGGGCCACAGTGGGTTCCCTGTGGGATTCCAGACCAAGCGTTAATAAGCGCAGTAGACTGGTTGGCTCCGATTGACACAAAAAGCTTTCTATTCGATAAGAAACTTGAGAAGAACTTCAGCAAACTTCCGGTCACTCCGTACATCCCCAGTTTTTGCAAGAGTATAGAGTGGTCGACCTTGTCAAATGCTTTCGAGAAGTCAGTATAGATGACGTCTAGTTGCGCATGGTTCTCAAAGGCATCTACAATTTGGCTAGTGACTAAAGCCAGATTGGTAGAAGTAGACCTGCCAGGAAAAAACCCATGCTGACACTCAACAATAGCCTTGACTATGTAGTGAAACAATTTGCTATGAAGGATACTATCGAATAGTTTTGCCAGAGTACTCTGCTTAACAATAGGTCTGTAGTTGCGAATATCATTGCGATCACCAGACTTAAATACCGGATTTATGGAGCATAACTTCCAAGAGTCTAAAAATATCCCATGGTTCAAGCATCCTTGGAAAAGAATTGCCAGGGGTTCAGAAATTGTATTTGAACATAGTTTGAAGAATAACGGAGAAAATCCCTCGCTATCTGATTTCGGACTATTATTCAATTTTGAAATTGACAGAAATACATCTTCGGCTGTAATATCAAAAGAAGAAATTTGACGCGGAGAACCAGAGTAGAATGTCGGACTAGGTGAAGAGGTAGGATCTGAGTATACCTTCTGAAATAATTTGGCAAATAAGTTACAAATATCTACCGTATTACTGGACGATATACCGTCATACTCCATGCACGTCGGAAATCCGTTAGTCTGCCTCTTGGAATTAATCACCGACCAGAAACTAGATGGATTCGTCTTCAGTTTTGATTCCAGATTATTCATATATTGTCTAAACAAGAACTTATTGAGACAGTTAAAATTCAATTTAAGCCTGACAAAGGTAAGACGATCAGATTCACTCCTGCTCCTTTTATATTTCTTAAAGGCCTTACGTCTTTTATTTTTAATATTATTAAGTTTAGTATTGAACCAGGGTGGCCTGTTGTTCAGAATTTTCCGTTTTGGCGGAACAAAATTCGAGACTGCTAATGAAAGTCTTTGCTTTAAGAGCTCATAAGAAGCCTCAGGCCCATTAGCGGAGTCCAAGAAGGACCAATCAGTGTCGAGGATAAACTCGTTTATCGCTGGAGCATCAGCCTTGAAATAGTTATATTCTGAAATATTTACAACTGGGTTTTTATCAAAGCTATAAAACTCGAAATTTGCAACCAAAGCATTGTGATGTAAACTGTTTTCCAAGATTGGAGATAGACACTCCAGGCAAGATATTCTTAAATCATCAGATCCAAAAACGAGATCAAGGAACCTACCATTACTGTTTGGTTGAGTATTATATTGTTTTAATGTACAACGGGGTGAAATTTTCCGCCAGAGCGCTGATAGACTCTGGGTCCGAATGCTCTTTCATAACTGAAAGACTAAAGAAGCGAATAAACCTTCCGTCCAAACGTTTGCATGTGCAGGTGTCAGGAATAAATAATACACCATCTGCACAGGTAAAGGAATCATGCTCAATTAACTTAGGCTCGCTTACAGACCCCTTAGTAAGCATCCATACAGTGGCCCTAGTCCTGCCTCAATTAACAGGGGACCTTCCGACTTGCCAAGTGAGCGCAACGACTCGGCAAGCATTCCCTGATCTGATTCTGGCGGATAAGAGTGTCTTCATTAATGAACCAGTCGACCTCATACTTGGAGGCGATATTTATCCCCAGATCATACTAAACGGTATACGGAAGAACGTCCTAAATACGCTTTTCGCCCAAGAAACCGTCTTCGGTTGGATTTTAACCGGTCGTGCAGATGCACCTCACCCAACCAATACACGAGTATCCTTTTTCAATGAAATTAGCCTAGACAAGCAGCTAGCCGCTTTCTGGGAACTTGAAAACGTACCTACAAAAAAGGCCCTGACCGAAGATAATGCCTATTGCGAGGCACTATATAAAAACACAACGGAAAGGAATTCAGATGGAAGATATACTGTCGCACTTCCATTCAAACAAAGCTTCCCAAAAACCGTCTGTTTGGGCCCATCTCTCAAGAGCGTCTGCTCTCAGTTCTATCGGAACGAGACGCGCCTAGCCAAGACCCCGGCCCTACAGATGGAATACAATAGGGTACTGACAGAATATGTCACGTTAGGGCACATGACTAAGGTGCACACCGTAGTACCACCACAATCAACTGATTGATATTTCTTACCGCATCATGCGGTGATCAAAGAAGAAAGCACAACGACTAAAGTAAGGGTCGTATTCAACGCGTCGTGCCCGACATCCAATGGCATAAGCCTGAACGAGGTTCTACACACCGGCCCAGTACTGCAATCCGACTTAACAATACTGCTCCTCCGATGGAGATTCTACAAGTACGTCTTCAATAGCGACATTGAGAAGATGTACAGGCAAATTTGGGTAAAGGAAAATCAAACCCAATACCAAAGAATAGTTTTTCGACTCCAAGCAGAGGACCCTGTCAGCGTGTTTGAGCTCAACACGGTAACCTTTGGGGTAAACTGTGCCCCCTATCTAGCGATCAGAACCCTACATCAACTTGCTGATGACGTCGAGACGTCTCTGCCAACCGCAGCGCATATCTTGCGAAACAGTATGTACGTCGATGACGTCCTTGCAGGGGGACATAGCATCGAAGCAGCAATCGCGGCCCGCGATGAAATCACAGCTGCATTAAAGTCAGCAGGATTCCCTCTGCGAAAGTGGACATCTAACTGCAGTAGGATACTACAGGGCATACCCAAACCTCACAGGCTTACAGAAGACTTTCTGGAATTCAAGGACGCGAGCATGGTAAAAACCCTAGGCATCCGTTGGAACGCGCATTCCGACTATTTCTATTTCACAGCGAAACCAATCGAAAACCAAGACATCTTAACAAAAAGGGCGATCCTATCGGCCATCGCCAAACTCTTCGACCCGTTAGGCTGGCTTGCTCCAGTTATCATCGTAGCTAAGATATTAATGCAGAACATTTGGCTGGAGGGGACGGATTGGGATGAACCGGTATCCACAATCACTTTAGATCGGTGGCAAACCTTTATGCAGGAGTACCCCGCCATTAACCGGATTCGTATACCTCGGTGGGTGCACTTCACCCCAACCAACGATATAGAAATTCACGGCTTCTGTGACGCATCCGAAAAAGCCTACGCGGCTACGGTTTACGTGCGAGCTAAGATCAACGATAGGGCATACGTTAGTCTACTCATGGCGAAAACGAGGGTGGCACCAGTAAAAACAATTTCACTACCAAGATTGGAGTTATGCGGTGCCGTCTTGCTGGCTGAAACTTTGGAAAATGTGATGGAGAACCTGAACTTAGGCACATTTAACATGCACCTATGGACAGATTCGACCATCGTCCTCGCATGGATTCGAAAACCCCCGTGTTCCTGGTCAACATTTGTAGCTCACAGGGTAACGAAAATCGTCGAGAAGGTAGGAACTAAAGCATGGCATCATGTCGAGTCCGCATCAAATCCAGCGGACTTAGCCAGCAGAGGACTTCCAGCCACGGACCTAGTCGCCAACTCTTTGTGGTGGCAGGGACCTTCTTGGCTGCAAGAAGGCAAAGCAAAATGGCCATCTCAAGGCGAACAGGAGTACCACACAAACATCGAAGAAAAACGAGTACAAGTGCATGTAGCAACGAACATCAACAATAGCGAGGATATTCTTGATCGGTTTTCCGATCTATCAAGAGCGTTGCGGGTAATCTCCTACATTATACGATTCTCGAAAAGAACACGTCCAAAAACTAAAATGTCCTTTAAAGCAGAGTCTCACCAGATCTCGCCCGACGAAATCAAGGCTACGACTAGCCGCCTCATAAGGATATCACAAACCAACCACTATGCCGAAGAAATAAGCTCTCTGAGAACTAGGAAACCCATCGCTACCAAAAGCGAGATTCTCTCTCTAAACCCCTTTATCGACGAAGATAATGTCCTTCGGGTGGGGGGTCGCCTCAACGCATCCAGGGACGTTCCCGTCGACGAGCGTCACCCGATAATCCTCCCTTACGCCTGCCGACTCACCCGTCTCCTGGTCCAGTTTGTCCACACCATTTCCATACATGGCGGAAATCAACTAATGCTGCGGCTCCTACGCACGCAGTATTGGATACCTCGGGTCAAAAACATGATCCGATCCATCATACACAACTGCATGGCCTGTACGCTATTCCGCAAACGTTCCCCGACGCAGGGCATTTACCAACACCGGGGTGGATTTCGCGGGACCGTTTGACATAAAGTCTTACAGCGGACGAGGATGCCGCATGTCTAAGGGTTACGTCTGCCTATTCGTCTGCTTTGCGACTAAGGCGGTCCACTTAGAGGCGACTAGCGACCTCAGCACCGCCGCGTTTCTAGCAGCATTTAGTCGGTTTGTCTCCAGACGAGGATGCCCGAAAAACCTCTATTCCGACAACGGAACGAACTTTGTCGGTGCGTCGAGGGCTCTCCGCTCAGAGGTCAAGGCATTCCTCGTTGATGCGCGCAACCAAACCCTCTCTAAATATGCCCACCAAACCCTTACATGGCATTTCATACCAGCAGCTGCTCCTCATATGGGCGGACTGTGGGAAGCGGGAGTCAAGAGTTTCAAAACCCATTTCAAAAAGATCGCATCGGATCATAAATTTACTCTCGAGGAGTTTAGCACCCTCCTGTCTCAACTCCCGACCCCTGAGCCCATCTTCAAATGACCCGTCTAACCTGGAGCCACTCACCCCCGGGCACTTCCTAGTCGGGGGCCACCTACTAGCGCCACCCGAGATTGACGTCAGCGAGAATCGCGCTTCGCTCGTCAATCGATGGGAAAAACTTAAGGCGCTGCATCAAACCTTCTGCAAGCGGTGGAAAACGGAGTATCTCACCGAACTACAGAAGCGCGTGAAGTGGAAGCATCCACAATCGAATCTCAAACAGGGAGACTTAGTCGTCATTAAAGAGGACAATCTGCCCCCCAACGAATGGAGACTTGGTCGGATAGCCAACCTCCATTATGGCCCCGATAACCGAGTTCGAGTCGTCGAACTGGATACGGCAAGGGGACAAACCACCAGACCAATCACGAAATTGGTCCTACTGCCACCCTCCAGTGAGGGTGAGGGAGACTTGTAACTCCCAACCGCTCTAACAAACCCCGTAACCCAGCTCTCGTTCACCCCGAACGAGGCCAACAAATCCCATAACCCAGCTCTCGTTCACCACGAACGAGGCCAACAGAACCCTACCGCAGATCCGCTATCTGCCACAGAATACCAGTGAATCAATAATCATGCTTTTGTCTAAAAACATCTACATACCAATTCTAAATATTCCCGCGGAAAAATTCCTCCAATTCTTTTCTCCTAGGGAGAAGAAAAATTGGGGAATAGGAATTTCGAAGTCAGCTGTTTTGTCAATTGAAGTCTCATTGCGCATTTCTTATTTTGTTTAAAAAAAAAAAAAAAAAAATTTTTGTAAGGTCTAATGATTGTTGCTAATTTGTTTGAAATTAAGAAATAAGGTGTAAACCACGCACATTATTGCATTTCATGTGAAATGAATAATGAGTTGGTGCCACAGCAACATCAACTGAGGAGCATAAGAAGAAGACGGCGGGATAACACAAATCCGCCGGAGAGGCCTGCTCTCATTCTGCAAAGCAAATTTCTGGCGGCCATGTCGAGTTGAGTTCGCCCTTCGCCATATACAAAATCTAATTAAGCCTGCTTAAAATCTTTGCGCAATTTCTGGATGGCTACATCAAGTATACAAAGAGCTCTTCCGTTGCTTTTGATACTTTTCGACTTAAAATAGAGAATATTGTGGTTGTTGATGCGGTTGTGTTAACAGTGAACCATGTGGTACAATGCAAATACATATTTTAGCACACATTTGTACAATTAAGTGTTCTTTCTTAAAAGAACCAATTTCCTTTAACTATTTTGATGCATTCCCTTTAACTCGTGGAAAAACTCCTATGATGGCAAGGAAATATCCCTCTCCCTCACATTCATAATACCTACTCTTCTCCCATAACTGGTTTCCTCTTTTTCGAACATTGTTCAGAATAGGAGGAAAGGGAGAAGTGAAAAAAAAACTTACAAGGAATTTTTATTTAGAATACGAGGAATGGGAGAAGGGAATTGGGCTGCTAATATTTTATTACCTTAACGTAATATAGTTTACCATCATACCTTTAAATCCGTTTGGCGTATCAATCTCCGTCATGTGGTGCGTAGGATCTGCACGTTCCTGTGGTTTGGCTGTAGTAGCATTTGAGGTAGTTGTTTTGTCAACGTTGTTCCACCTGTTAAATTAACTGATTTTGAAATTAAGGTGATTTTAGCTAACGTTACTACCTACTTACCATCATAAATTAATTCCAATCATCGGGTTGCTTGTCTTCGGGTAGAACTGGTAGATACAACAACAACCGCCACAACAGCATCAATCGCCACCACAACAACAACATCAATCGCCACCACCCGTTTTAAAATATTTTTCCAAATTGTCACAATCTAATTTGGTGCGACAAAAGATAATGGCACGATCCATTTTATGTTGGTCAATTGCAGATATGCAATATTCGCCTTTAAGTATTTTTAACACCTTCTTATAATGTTTCTGGTGTAGGATTTTGTGGTTGTACATTATCACGAGCATGTACACCATCGGTGCGTATATGTTGTCTTAGATTATGCCAAGTGGTATCTTGTTGAGGGGCGACCATACACACAACGTGGTGTACAGTTTCTGGCACAGCATCTTCACCCTTCAGATCAACCCATGTAGGAAAATGCATTAAACGATCAGCCATCTTTTTCACTTCAAATGCATGAAGTGTAGCCGAGCAGACAACCATTTGTAAACGACGCCCATCGGATGTAATTTTTGGTATTTGCTTGTGAAGACGATCGATTAAATCGGTATAACCCTGTTTTAGCAATGCATCCGCTTCATCCAGAACAAAGAATTTGCAATGTGTCAACGACACAAACCCACTACTAATCATCTCTTCAAGCCGTCCAGGTGTACCGACTATAATATGAACACCTTGTTGTAGTGAAGTTTTCTGCGTTTCTAACTTAACACCACCAATCAGTAATAGCGAACGCACGTCAGGGTTGCTTAAATCCACTCAAAATTTTTCAATGTGATTATTTTAGATTCGGAATGGTTTTCGAGGATGCCCGAAAAACCTCTATTCCGACAACGGAACGAACTTTGTCGGTGCGTCGAGGGCTCTCCGCTCAGAGGTCAAGGCATTCCTCGTTGATGCGCGCAACCAAACCCTCTCTAAATATGCCCACCAAACCCTTACATGGCATTTCATACCAGCAGCTGCTCCTCATATGGGCGGACTGTGG
This sequence comes from Eurosta solidaginis, assembly GCF_040869045.1. Taxonomy (NCBI): domain Eukaryota; kingdom Metazoa; phylum Arthropoda; class Insecta; order Diptera; family Tephritidae; genus Eurosta; species Eurosta solidaginis. The sequence goes on along the minus strand of NW_027137070.1, from coordinate 54,016 downwards.
GAAGCGGGAGTCAAGAGTTTCAAAACCCATTTCAAAAAGATCGCATCGGATCATAAATTTACTCTCGAGGAGTTTAGCACCCTCCTGTCTCAACTCCCGACCCCTGAGCCCATCTTCAAATGACCCGTCTAACCTGGAGCCACTCACCCCCGGGCACTTCCTAGTCGGGGGCCACCTACTAGCGCCACCCGAGATTGACGTCAGCGAGAATCGCGCTTCGCTCGTCAATCGATGGGAAAAACTTAAGGCGCTGCATCAAACCTTCTGCAAGCGGTGGAAAACGGAGTATCTCACCGAACTACAGAAGCGCGTGAAGTGGAAGCATCCACAATCGAATCTCAAACAGGGAGACTTAGTCGTCATTAAAGAGGACAATCTGCCCCCCAACGAATGGAGACTTGGTCGGATAGCCAACCTCCATTATGGCCCCGATAACCGAGTTCGAGTCGTCGAACTGGATACGGCAAGGGGACAAACCACCAGACCAATCACGAAATTGGTCCTACTGCCACCCTCCAGTGAGGGTGAGGGAGACTTGTAACTCCCAACCGCTCTAACAAACCCCGTAACCCAGCTCTCGTTCACCCCGAACGAGGCCAACAAATCCCATAACCCAGCTCTCGTTCACCACGAACGAGGCCAACAGAACCCTACCGCAGAGCCGCTATCTGCCACAGAATACCAGTGAATCAATAATCATGCTTTTGTCTAAAAACATCTACATACCAATTCTAAATATTCCCGCGGAAAAATTCCTCCAATTCTTTTCTCCTAGGGAGAAGAAAAATTGGGGAATAGGAATTTCGAAGTCAGCTGTTTTGTCAATTGAAGTCTCATTGCGCATTTCTTATTTTGTTTAAAAAAAAAAAAAAAAAATTTTTGTAAGGTCTAATGATTGTTGCTAATTTGTTTGAAATTAAGAAATAAGGTGTAAACCACGCACATTATTGCATTTCATGTGAAATGAATAATGAGTTGGTGCCACAGCAACATCAACTGAGGAGCATAAGAAGAAGACGGCGGGATAACACAAATCCGCCGGAGAGGCCTGCTCTCATTCTGCAAAGCAAATTTCTGGCGGCCATGTCGAGTTGAGTTCGCCCTTCGCCATATACAAAATCTAATTAAGCCTGCTTAAAATCCTTGCGCAATTTCTGGATGGCTACATCAAGTATACAAAGAGCTCTTCCGTTGCTTTTGATACTTTTCGACTTAAAATAGAGAATATTGTGGTTGTTGATGCGGTTGTGTTAACAGTGAACCATGTGGTACAATGCAAATACATATTTTAGCACACATTTGTACAATTAAGTGTTCTTTCTTAAAAGAACCAATTTCCTTTAACTATTTTGATGCATTCCCTTTAACTCGTGGAAAAACTCCTATGATGGCAAGGAAATATCCCTCTCCCTCACATTCATAATACCTACTCTTCTCCCATAACTGGTTTCCTCTTTTTCGAACATTGTTCAGAATAGGAGGAAAGGGAGAAGTGAAAAAAAAACTTACAAGGAATTTTTATTTAGAATACGAGGAATGGGAGAAGGGAATTGGGCTGCTAATATTTTATTACCTTAACGTAATATAGTTTACCATCATACCTTTAAATCCGTTTGGCGTATCAATCTCCGTCATGTGGTGCGCAGGTTCTGCACGTTCCTGTGGTTTGGCTGTAGTAGCATTTGAGGTAGTTGTTTTGTCAACGTTGTTCCACCTGTTAAATTAACTGATTTTGAAATTAAGGTGATTTTAGCTAACGTTACTACCTACTTACCATCATAAATTAATTCCAATCATCGGGTTGCTTGTCTTCGGGTAGAACTGGTAGATACAACAACAACCGCCACAACAGCATCAATCGCCACCACAACAACAACATCAATCGCCACCACCCGTTTTAAAATATTTTTCCAAATTGTCACAATCTAATTTGGTGCGACAAAAGATAATGGCACGATCCATTTTATGTTGGTCAATTGCAGATATGCAATATTCGCCTTTAAGTATTTTTAACACCTTCTTATAATATTTCTGGTGTAGGATTTTGTGGTTGTACATTATCACGAGCATGTACACCATCGGTGCGTATATGTTGTCTTAGATTATGCCAAGTGGTATCTTGTTGAGGGGCGACCATACACACAACGTGGTGTACAGTTTCTGGCACAGCATCTTCACCCTTCAGATCAACCCATGTAGGAAAATGCATTAAACGATCAGCCATCTTTTTCACTTCAAATGCATGAAGTGTAGCCGAGCAGACAACCATTTGTAAACGACGCCCATCGGATGTAATTTTTGGTATTTGCTTGTGAAGACGATCGATTAAATCGGTATAACCCTGTTTTAGCAATGCATCCGCTTCATCCAGAACAAAGAATTTGCAATGTGTCAACGACACAAACCCACTACTAATCATCTCTTCAAGCCGTCCAGGTGTACCGACTATAATATGAACACCTTGTTGTAGTGAAGTTTTCTGCGTTTCTAACTTAACACCACCAATCAGTAATAGCGAACGCACGTCAGGGTTGCTTAAATCCACTCAAAATTTTTCAATGTGATTATTTTAGATTCGGAATGGTTTTTCAAATGTTGGAGCACCCCGAATCCTAAAAGATATTCATAGCAGATAAGACTAAAAGCTATTAAACATAGGTACAAACAGATCTTTTGCCAAGCATGCATATACATATGTCCTTAGCTATAAACACAAGTTACATAAAAGCATATTCAACTGTTGGCTCATCCACAATAATTCGATCAAAACTAAGTCTCGTTAAATCTATTTTGCGAAACTGTCCATCTATAATTAATTCTGAAATCACCCTACCCACAGCAGGCGATTGTTGTAAGCCTAAGCAGGAAAATGCAGTCGCTATAAAAGGATTATTATAGTACGGATGAGCTCCAATAATACCATTTTCATCATAGACATTATAGTCAAAAGAACTCTTCCAACTATCCATAATTTAGGCGGCTTCGACATTTTCAATCTATGTATTAAGCTTGGTAGTATATTTTTAAAATCGTTTTCCTTTAATTTACTTTCACTATCAGATGTCGCAGTTGTACTAAATCCTGCTATATAGTTACCAGTTAGACAGTCTCTTCGAAAATGTGTACCATTTAAATCGACTATACATGGCGTGTTTAAACTTGCAGCTCTATCCAAATCGGCATTAAAACTATAGCCATAGAATTCACGGCGCTGTATGGGCAGTGGAATACGTAGTAATCCACCGGAACCACTACCAATTTTTGCTAGTATTGCAGTGTTTTCCGTATTGTTTTCGGTTGCTATAACACAAATTGCGAATTTAATTGTCCTCAAATCTCCATCTGGCATTTTAACGACTGCCTTGTCTAAAGCATTGTAGGAGGACGCTTTATTTTCACCCTCCACGATAACATCTGATAGATTTTGGAATTCAAAGTCAATTAATTCAGCATTACAAAAATAAGCTTCATATTCTTTAGCTTTGAATCTGAGTCCTAATAGGAAGTTATTTGCATCAAACCATCCGTGTTTTTCGAGTCCTTGACAACTAAGTGCTACGTCATCAGTTTTTAACCAGGGGAATTTCGCTCTTAGGCGTTCTAGCGTTAGTAATTCAATACGCGCTCCCAATTCGGTTTGGATTAGTGCCATTTCTTTTAGAGTTTGAGCATTTTTGTTTGATGCCAATGTGAGAAAGCCTTGTGGGTCATAGTTGAGATTAATACCAAGATCCTCTTTTGCATTCATAATAAATTGTGCTCCGAACAGTGACATTTCTATATTTTCAGGTAAATAGAACTGTTGGTGCAATCCACCCACAGGCAAAGTTGAACAAACTCTGCCATCTAAATGCGGTATATCTCTCTCCAAAACCACAACGCTTAGTCCATTACGAGCTATCTTTTTCAACCAATACGCAATAGAGGCTGCTATGGCTCCTTCACCAACTACAAGAACATCACAATGCGTCTGAGACTCATTTCCTTCTGTTAATGGATTTACGCCGCGAAATCGCGAATCAATTAACTTTTTAGGTGTCGCTTTCCTTTTCAAAAATGGTACAAAATAGCTCTTTATGGAACGCATATCATTTGCGAGAATACCTAGCGTACGTGGGATAGGATGAAGCCTTTCATTTTTATTCCTATCATCACTTAAATGACGCATGAAACCAGTGCGATAGTATTTGTTCATATTTAACAGGTTAATGCATGTTCTGCTCTTCATAATTTTCCATGGTGCAATAGCGCCACCAGAAGCAGCAGTTTTGCTAACCTTTCCCCCCTCTAAATCGCGTAACGTTTCCCAAACTATTTGCACAATGGGTAAACAGAAAGCTCCTGTTTTACCAGAACCAGTTTCGGCGGCCAAAAGAGTACCTGAAATGAAAATAAAGAATAAAAATTTAGTAACTTTGTAAAATTATAAAAAAAGGGAACGATACTGGCATACTTATACTTACCCATTACAAGTTTTTTTCATAGTAAAAATTCATTCAAAATGTATCTATACTCATTTCCATGAATGAATGTCATTTTGAATGAACGAAATCAGGTTGCCACTCGATGACATTTGCTTTTGTCTTTTCTTACGCAGTAAACACATTGCGCGCGACCCCATGCATTACAAGTCGGATCCGCGGGATCCAAAATAAAAACTTTATTTTGGTTCCGATAAATGAAAGGTTTGTTTTAGTTTGACAAATTGGTGCATAAAGACACACTCAAAACCAACTTTCTTGTGAAAAAAAAGGGGTGAACCACTCGAGACCGAAATAATTCTCCCGGTTATTTGCATTGATTTCATTGTTAAAAAGGTTAGTGCAAAATTAAAATGTAAAACATAAACAGAAACATGTCACACTCCATAGTGGTCTCGCTTTCATAATAGAAATTGCCTTTGTGTATTGAGGTTCCGATAAGGTTTCGTCAGTCCTGTCAGCTTGAAATCCCAGCAGGAAGAAAGTAGTGTCATCTATGCTTTCGATGTTACAAAAAAGGGAGAAATTAAACTTTTTAGAACAGACTTTAAATTTAATGTCGCGTCAGGACTCAGACGCAAGCTGTCCCTAAATACTCTCATGACATGACCATTATGTATCAATACATTGCAATGGGCAGCACCGCACAGTGGTCTCATTCCAACGATTGGAAGACTGAACAGCTGACAGCTCTACAAATTGCCACACTCGTTAGTGTAGGCTATTCCCGCGAGGGTTGTGTTGGAATCAACAAACACACCACAATTTGTGATTCTCACACAACATGGCCCAAATCAACACAAAGAGTGTTCCCAGACAGCGAGTAAAGGCCTTTTTACATTTGTCGCACATTTATATGCAAGACGTCATTTGACTAGTCATTTTACAGGGATTCATAGGTTATATTCACAGCCACATTTGTATCGGCGTGGGTGAGTTTTGTGACGAAATTTTTGTAGGTCAACTACAAGGAGCCGTGAAAATACACGGGTAACTCGTGATACCATCTGCGACACAAATGTAGCGTGTACTACCGCATATTGCCTGTATTAGGCAAACACTAAAGAATATAGTTTGCTTTCAGTCTATATTCAACAATTTGTTAATTTTTACTTATATTTTTCCCTCACCATTGGTGACTGCTTTCAACATCAGAATTTCGTTATGATGACAATATTTACCAACACTAAAGATACCTTTAGGCGTATCTCGATCAAATTATATGAAATATAACAGTGGTTTCAACCACTACAAACACATCATTACATCGACATAATAACTTCATAAGATTATTCGTTCCACACAACCCTTTATCCCGAGTACGCCAACCACAAGCTCAGCCAATTGAGCTCCTTGTCTCCGCTCATAAGCCACCCAACCTAAGGACATCTACGAATGTTCTACTAACAATTTGATATTCCAGAATTACCGGATTGTCCCACAAACGCGCAAAGACGGAGGCACGCGGCACCACATTCAGCGTCCCCTGCCGGCTATGTCAAAAGCCACACAGCATAAGGCTCTGCCCGATTTACCGGGGCATGACGAACCTGGATCGACTAAAGACGATCATAGATTTCAGATATTGCACAAATTGCCTATCGCCATTCCACCAACGGAAGACATGTCCCAGCGTAGATCGCTGTCATCGGTGCAACGAGCAGCACCACACGTCAACACACCTCGACGACGTTCCACCACCGTCCCACGAGAGTGATGGCGAAGAGAGCTCCGACGGAGCCCTATCCATCCACGTCACGGAACAAACCCTGTGGTGGGAAGCGGACGTCGCCGAGGAAGAGATCGAACGACGGGAAGATCCTACTGCGACACTAGCCACGACACCACAAGGCGGTTTAGGACCACAACGTTTCCGACCGCTCCTACGACACGAGAAGCCTACAAACGTACAACGCGGGGATGGCGGGGAGACACGTCCTTTCCCCCCATCGTACCGCTCTACCGGGGGGCGCCGTGGCGACGCGGAACCGCGTCCGTCCCGCTCGTCACGACGCTCAATTGGTAGGGCGGCCCCGTATAATGCGCGTAACCAAGTAACCACGCTCGCGCGCCAACCAACAACGCCCACCGGCTTCAGAACAGGACGCCTCCGGGAGACGCCTCTAGCAACGACCATCACACCTGCATTCGTAGCCATAGCTCCAACGGCGGTCGTTCGGATAGCAGCAGGAGGGAAGCTCCACGCAGTACGCACCCTAATCGATCCGTGCGCTCCGAATTCAATCATAGATGCGAATCTCGCAAAGGACCTCGGGTTAGAGCGTACCGGCACGTCCTATCATGTGAAGTGCACGCTTGTTCTGCGAGGGAAATACGGGATAACAGGAGCCGTGACAACCCAGGCCACAGTGGTGGCGCGATATTCACGGCTTAGTCCGACAGCAACGCTGGATCCATCGGTAGCCACGCCATTCCAATTCATGAAGCTGGCGGATCCAGCTTTCCACCGGTCTACACCTGTCCGGTTCACACTAGGTGCCGACGTCTACGCCAGCCTAATGGTTAGCGGCACACCACGGCGAACGTCGGCGGGCTGCTGACTCAAGCCACCATATTCGGGTTGGTAGTGTCGGGAGCCCACCAGCAATAATCAGGCATCTGTCCATTCAATAAGTAAAGTGCACTAAAACCAAGCAACCCCACGTACATGACCACTAACGTTTTTTCTCTTTTCATCCACAGTTCAGCGAGGCTGCATTACTGCGAGCATGGATGTCCGCCGGAGAGCGTACTGACGATCCGCCTATACATACATACCATATTTTTTAATTTTAGTTAAGTTTATCCCGCCTTGGGAAGGTTGCTGGCGCACTCACCAAATTTCAAATTGCTCGCCGCAAGGGGGCCGGCATATTTAGGCCACCAGCCTAAATATTTCGGACCACCCTAACACGCACATTAGTTTTTATTATTATTACCGGTAACGGCTAACACCAGCCGAAAGCTAACTTCGAAGGGGAAAAACTCAACGAAAGTTAGCTATCGGCGGGTGCCGCGGACTTGTTCGCGGTCTTGGTCTTTCTTTCTATTTTGGAACGTCAAAGAGCCAGCAGCTAGCCCAAGGTGAGTTATCCAAACCAACCATTTTTCATTTTTTTTCTCAGTTGCGATTCTCATTATAAATAATATTTGAGATAACTAATTTTCCTACATGTGAATTTGCCAAGTGCATAGTAAAGGGTGCTGTAATTAATTCTCCGCTTTGTGGGGTTCTATATTTTTACAATTTAATATTTGCGATTGTTATTGAATCTAGAGTTCCAATTAATCACTTGCCTAAATTTAAATGTGCACATGCCCTGTGGATTTGAATTAATTTGAATTTGTTAAACCCCTTGCAATAAACAAAGCAAAGAGTGTCCCATTTAATATAGTGAATAAAATTGTTATTGTCTTGATACTAATTCGGTGTTTTATTTCTTTTATTTGCAACGCACACGCCCGACTTCCCCGGGTCCACTGCCCCGCAAAACAGATATGTATACTTATCCGTTTTAGTCGGTTAACCCCACCCATTATAACGTTGAAATTGAACCGTTAACGATAGAACCTTAAATCAGCTTGTGGATTAATATACACATAAAAACCTACCATCTGCAAAAATAAAATCGATTCCATCTTGTTTGGTTCAATAGATATTGACACTTATCCCCTTTAGTCGGTTAACCCCATCCACTTTGACGTAGAAATTGAACCTTTAACGATAGAACCTTGTATCAGCTTGTGGATTAATATACAAATAAAAACCTACCATATGCAAAAATAAAATCGATTCCATCTTGCTTGGTTCAATAGATATGGACACTTATCCCTTTTAGTCGGTTACTTTGATGTAGAAATTGAACCGTTACCGATACAACCTTGGATCTGCTTGTGAATTAATATACACATAAAAACCTTCCATCTGCAGAAACAAAATCGAATATATCTTGCTTGGTTCAATAGACATGTCGGTTAACCCCACCCACAATAGATATGGACACTTATCCCTTTTAGTCGGTTAACCCTATCCACTTTGACGTAGAAATTGAACCGTTAACGATACATCCTTGGATCGGCTTGTGGATTAATATACACATAAAAACCTATCACGTGCAAAAACAAAATCGATTCTATCTTGCTTGGTTCAATAGATGTGGACACTTGTCCCTTTTAGTCGGTTAACCCCACCCACAATAGATATGGACACTTATCCCTTTTAGTGGGTTAACCCCATCCACTTTGGCGTAGAAATTGAACCGTTAAAGATAGAACCTTGGATCAGCTTGTAGATTAATATCCACATAAAAACCTATCATCAGCAAAAACAAAATCGATTCTATCTTGCTTGGTTCAATAGATATGGATACTTATCCCTTTTAGTCGGTTAACCCCATCCACTTTGACGTAGAAATTGAACCGTTAACGATACAACCTTGGATCAGCTTGTAGATTAATATCCACATAAAAACCTATCATCAGCAAAAACAAAATCGATTCTATCTTGCTTGGTTCAATAGATATGGATACTTATCCCTTTTAGTCGGTTAACCCCATCCACTTTGACGTAGAAATTGAACCGTTAACGATACATCCTTGGATCAGCTTGTGGATTAATGTACACATAAAAACCTATGACCTGCAAAAACAAAATCGATTCTATCTTGCTTGGTTCAATAGATATGGACACTTTTCCCGTTTAGTCGGTTAACCCCACCCAGTATGACGTAGAAATTGAACCGTTAGCGATAGAACCTTGGATCAGCTTGTGGATTAATATACACATAAAACCTACCATCTGCAAAAATAAATTCGAATCTATCTTGCTTGGTTCAATAGATATGTATACTTATCACTTTATCACTTTTAGTCGGTTAACCCCGCCCACTATAACGTAGAAATTGAACCGTTAACGACAGAACCTTGTATCAGCTTGTGGATTAATATACACATAAAGAACTATCATCTGCAAAACAAAATCGATTCTATCTTGCTTGGTTCAAGAGATATGGACACTTATCCCTTTTAGTCGGTTACTTTGATGTAGAAATTGAACCGTTACCGATACAACCTTGATTCTGCTTGTGAATTAATATACACATAAAAACCTTCCATCTGCAGAAACAAAATCGAATATATCTTGCTTGGTTCAATAGACATGTCGGTTAACCCCACCCACAATAGATGTTGACACTTATCCCTTTTAGTCGGTTAACCCTATCCACTTTGACGTAGAAATTGAACCGTTAACGATACATCCTTGGATCGGCTTGTGGATTAATATACACATAAAAACCTATCACGTGCAAAAACAAAATCGATTCTATCTTGCTTGGTTCAATAGATGTGGACACTTGTCCCTTTTAGTCGGTTAACCCCACCCACAATAGATATGGACACTTATCCCTTTTAGTGGGTTAACCCCATCCACTTTAGCGTAGAAATTGAACCGTTAAAGATAGAACCTTGTATCAGCTTGTAGATTAATATACACATAAAAACCTACCATCTGCGAAAACAAAATGGATTCTATCTTGCTTGGTTCAATAGATATGGACACTTTTCCCTTTTAGTCGGTTAACCCCACCCACAATAGATATGGACACTTATCCCTTTTAGTCGGTTACTTTGATGTATAAATTGAACCGTTAACGATAGAACCTTGTATCAGCTTGTGGATTAATATACACATAAAAACCTACCATCTGCAAAAATAAAATCGATTCTATCTTGCTTGGTTCAATAGATATGGACACTTATCCCTTTTAGTCGGTTAACCCCATCCAGTATGAAGTAGAAATTGAACCGTTAGCGATAGAACCATGGATCAGCTTGTGGATTAATATACACATAAAAACCTACCATCTGCAAAAATAAATTCGAATCTATCTTGCTTGGTTCAATAGATATGTATACTTATCACTTTTAGTCGGTTAACCCCGCCCACTATAACGTAGAAATTGAACCGTTAACGACAGAACCTTGTATCAGCTTGTGGATTAATATACAGATAAAAACCTACCATCTGCAAAAATAAAATCGATTCCATCTTGCTTGGTTCAATAGATATGGACACTTATCCCTTTTACTCGGTTAATCGAATCCACTTTGACGTAGAAATTGAACCGTTAACGGTACAACCTTGGATCAGCTTGTGGATTAATATACACATAAAAACCTATCATCTGCAAAACAAAATCGATTCTATCTTGCTTGGTTCAATAGATGTGGACACTTATCCCTTTTAGTCGGTTAACCCTATCCACTTTGACGGAGAAATTGAACCGTTAACGATAGAACCTTGTATCAGCTTGTGGATTAATATACACATAAAAACCTACCATCTGCAAAAATAAATTCGATTCTATCTTGATTTGTTCAATAGATATGTATACTTATCCCTTTTAGTCGGTTAACCCCACCCATTATAACGTTGAAATTGAACCGTTAACGATAGAACCTTAAATCAGCTTGTGGATTAATATACACATAAAAACCTACCATCTGCAAAAATAAAATCGATTCCATCTTGTTTGGTTCAATAGATATTGACACTTATCCCCTTTAGTCGGTTAACCCCATCCACTTTGACGTAGAAATTGAACCTTTAACGATAGAACCTTGTATCAGCTTGTGGATTAATATACAGATAAAAACCTACCATCTGCAAAAATAAAATCCATTCCATCTTGCTTGGTTCAATAGATATGGACACTTATCCCTTTTACTCGGTTAATCGAATCCACTTTGACGTAGAAATTGAACCGTTAACGGTACAACCTTGGATCAGCTTGTGGATTAATATACACATAAAAACCTATCATCTGCAAAACAAAATCGATTCTATCTTGCTTGGTTCAATAGATATGGACACTTATCCCTTTTAGTCGGTTACTTTGATGTAGAAATTGAACCGTTAACGATACAACCTTGGATCTGCTTGTGGATTAATATACACATAAAAACCTTCCATCTGCAGAAACAAAATCGATTCTATCTTGCTTGGTTCAATAGATATGGACACTTATCCCTTTTAGTCGGTTACTTTGATGTAGAAATTGAACCGTTAACGATAGAACCTTGTATCAGCTTGTGGATTAATATACACATAAAAACCTACCATCTGCAAAAATAAATTCGATTCTATCTTGATTTGTTCAATAGATATGTATACTTATCCCTTTTAGTCGGTTAGCCCCACCCATTATAACGTTGAAATTGAACCGTTAACGATAGAACCTTAAATCAGCTTGTGGATTAATATACACATAAAAACCTACCATCTGCAAAAATAAAATCGATTCCATCTTGTTTGGTTCAATAGATATTGACACTTATCCCCTTTAGTCGGTTAACCCCATCCACTTTGACGGAGAAATTGAACCGTTAACGATAGAACCTTGTATCAGCTTGTGGATTAATATACACATTAAAACCTACCATCTGCAAAAATAAATTCGATTCTATCTTGATTTGTTCAATAGATATGTATACTTATCCCTTTTACTCGGTTAACCCCACCCACTATAACGTAGAAATTGAACCGTTATCGATAGGACCTTAAATCAGCTTGTGGATTAATATACACGTAAAAACCTACCATCTGCAAAATCAAAATCGATTCTATCTTGCTTGGTTCAATAGATATGGACACTTATCCCTTTTAGTCGGTTACTTTGATGTAGAAATTGAACCGTTAACGATACAACCTTGGATCTGCTTGTGGATTAATATACACATAAAAACCTTCCATCTGCAGAAACAAAATCGATTCTATCTTGCTTGGTTCAATAGACATGTCGGTTAGCCCCACCCACAATAGATGTGGACACTTATCCCTTTTAGTGGGTTAACCCCATCCACTTTGGCGTAGAAATTGAACCGTTAAAGATAGAACCTTGGATCATCTTGTAGATTAATATACACATAACAGCCTATCATCAGCAAAAACAAAATCGATTCTATCTTGCTTGGTTCAATAGATATGGATACTTATCCCTTTTAGTCGGTTAACCCCATCCACTTTGACGTAGAAATTGAACCATTAACGATACATCCTTGGATCAGCTTTTGGATTAATATACACATAAAAACCTATCATCTACAAAACAAAATCGATTCTATCTGGCTTGGTTCAATAGATATGGACACTTTTCCCGTTTAGTCGGTTAACCCCACCCAGTATGACGTAGAAATTGAACCGTTAGCGATAGAACCTTGGATCAGCTTGTGGATTAATATACACATAAAACCTACCATCTGCAAAAATAAATTCGAATCTATCTTGCTTGGTTCAATAGATATGTATACTTATCACTTTATCACTTTTAGTCGGTTAACCCCGCACACTATAACGTAGAAATTGAACCGTTAACGACAGAACCTTCTATCAGCTTGTGGATTAATATACATATAAAGAACTATCATCTGCAAATCAAAATCGATTCTATCTTGCTTGGTTCAATAGATATGGACTCTTATCCCTTTTAGTCGGTTACTTTGATGTAGAAATTGAACCGTTACCGATACAACCTTGGATCTGCTTGTGAATTAATATACACATAAAAACCTTCCATCTGCAGAAACAAAATCGAATCTATCTTGCTTGGTTCAATAGACATCTCGGTTAACCCCACCCACAATAGATGTGGACACTTATCCCTTTTAGTCGGTTAACCCTATCCACTTTGACGTAGAAATTGAACCGTTAACGATACATCCTTGGATCAGCTTGTGGATTAATATACACATAAAAACTTATCACATGCAAAAACAAAATCGATTCTATCTTGCTTGGTTCAATATATGTGGACACTTGTCCCTTTTAGTCGGTTAACCTCACCCAAAATAGATATGGACATTTATCCCTTTTAGTGGGTTAACCCCATTCACTTTGGCGTAGAAATTGAACCGTTAAAGATAGAACCTTGCATCAGCTTGTAGATTAATATTCACATAAAAACCTATCATCAGCAAAAACAAAATCGATTCTAACTTGCTTGGTTCAATAGATATGGATACTTATCCCTTTTAGTCGGTTAACCCCACCCACTATGACGTAGAAATTGAACCATTAAAGATAGAGCCTTGGATGAGCTTGTGGATTAATATAGCCATAAAAACCTACCATCTGCAAAAACAAAATCGATTCTATCTTGCTTTGTTCAATAGATATGGACACTTATCCCTTTTAGTCGGTTAACCCCACACAGTATGACGTAGAAATTGAACCGTTAGCGACAGAACCTTGGATCAGCTCGTGAATTAATACACACATAAAAACCTACCATCTGCAAAAATAAATTCGATTCTATCTTGCTTGGTTCAATGGATATGTATACTTATCCCTTTTAGTCGGTTAACCCCACCCACGATGACGTAGAAATTGAACCATTAAAGATAGAGCCTTGGATCAGCTTGTGGATTAATATACACATAAAAACCTATCATCTGAAAAACAAAATCGATTCTATCTTGCTTGGTTCAATAGATATGGACACTTATCCCTTTTAGTCGGTTAACCCCACCCAGTATGACGTAGAAATTGAACCGTTGGCGACAGAACCTTGGATCAGCTTGTGGATTAATATATATATAAAAACCTATCATCTGCAGAAACAAAATCGATTCTATCTTGCTTGGTTCAATAGATATGGACACTTATCACTTTTAGTCGGTTAACCCCACCCAGTATGACGTAGAAATTGAACTGTTAACGATAGAACCTTGTATCAGCTTGTGGATTAATATACACATAAAAACCTACCATCTGCAAAAGATAAAATCGATCATATCTTGCTCGGTTCAATAGATGTGGACACTTATCCCTTTTAGTCGGTTAACCCCACCCAGTATGACGTAGAATTGTACCGTTAGCGACAGAACCTTGGATCAGTTTGTGGATTAATATACATATAAAAACCTATCATCTGAAAAACAAAATCGATTCTATCTTGCTTGGATCAATAGATATGTATGCTTATCCCTTTTAGTCGGTTAACCCCACCCACTATGACGTAGAAATTGAACCATTAAAGATAGAGCCTTGGATCAGCTTGTGGATTAATATACACATAAAAACCTACCATCTGCAAAAACAAAATCGATTCTATCTTGTTTGGTTCAATAGATATGGACACTTATCCCTTTTAGTCGGTTACTTTGATGTAGAAATTGAACCGTTAACGATACAACCTTGGATCTGCTTGTGGATTAATATACACATAAAAACCTTCCATCTGCAGAAACAAAATCGGATCTTACTTGCTTGGTTCAATAGACATATCGGTTAACCCCACCCACAATAGATGTGGACACTTATCCCTTTTAGTCGGTTAACCCTATCCACTTTGACGTAGAAATTGAACCGTTAACGATAGAACCTTGTATCAGCTTGCGGATTAATATACACATAAAAACTTACCATCTGCAAAAATAAATTCGATTCTATCTTGCTTGGTTCAATAGACATGGACACTTATCCCTTTTAGTCGGTTAACCCCACCCACAATAGATGTGGACACTTATCCGTTTTAGTGGGTTAACGCCATCCACTTTGGCGTAGAAATTGAACCGTAAACGATACATCCTTGGAACAGCTTGTGGATTAATATACACATAAAAACCTATCACCTGCAAAAACAAAATCGATTCTATCTTGCTTGGTTCAATAGATATGGACACTTGTCCCTTTTAGTCGGTTAACCCCACCCACAATAGATATGGACACTTATCCCTTTTAGTGGGTTAACCTCATCCACTTTGGCGTAGAAATTGAACCGTTAAAGATAGAACCTTGGATCAGCTTGTAGATTAATATTCACATAAAAACCTATCATCAGCAAAAACAAAATCGATTCTATCTTGCTTGGTTCAATAGATATGGATACTTATCCCTTTTAGTCGGTTAACCCCATCCACTTTCACGTAGAAATTGAACCGTTAACGGTACAACCTTGGATCAGTTTGTGGATTAATATACACATAAAAACTTATCATCTGCAAAACAAAATCGGTTCTATCTTGCTTGGTTCAATAGATATGGACACTTATCCCTTTTAGTCGGTTACTTTGATGTAGAAATTGAACCGTTAACGATACAACCTTGGATTTACTTGTGGATTAATATACACATAAAAACCTTCCATCTGCAGAAACAAAATCGATTCTATCTTGCTTGGTTCAATAGATATGGATACTTATCCCTTTTAGTCGGTTAACCCCATCCACTTTGACGTAGAAATTGAACCGTTAACGATACATCCTTGGATCAGCTTGTGGATTAATGTACACATAAAAACCTATCACCTGCAAAAACAAAATCGATTATATCTTGCTTGGTTCAATATATATGGACACTTTTCCCGTTCAGTCGGTTAACCCCACCCAGTATGACGTAGAAATTGAAACGTTAGCGATAGAACCTTGGATCAGCTTGTGGATTAATATACGCATAAAAGCCTACCATTTGCAAAAATAAATTCGAATCTATCTTGCTTGGTTCAATAGATATGTATACTTATCAGTTTTAGTCGGTTAACCCCGCCCACTATAACGTAGAAATTGAACCGTTAACGACAGAACCTTGTATCAGCTTGTGGATTAATATACACATAAAGAACTATCATCTGCAAAACAAAATCGATTCTATCTTGCTTGATTCAATAGACATGTCGGTTAACCCCACCCACAATAGATGTGGACACTTATCCCTTTTAGTCGGTTAACCCTATCCACATTTGACCACTTGAATCGTTAACGATACATCCTTGGATCAGCTTGTGGATTAATATACACATAAAAACCTATCACCTGCAAAAACAAAATCGATTCTATCTTGCTTGGTTCAATAGATATGGATACTTATTCCTTTTAGTCGGTTAACCCCATCCACTTTGACGTAGAAATTGAACCGTTAACGATACATTCTTGGATCAGCTTGTGGATTAATGTACACATAAAAACCTATCACCTGCAAAAACAAAATCGATTCTATCTTGCTTGGTTCAATAGATATGGATACTTATCCCTTTTAGTCGGTTACCCCATCCACTTTGACGTAGAAATTGAACCGTTAACGATACATCCTTGGATCAGCTTGTGGATTAATGTACACATAAAAACCTATCACCTGCAAAAACAAAATCGATTCTATCTTGCTTGGTTCAATAGATATGGACACTTTTCCCGTTTAGTCGGTTAACCCCACCCAGTGTGACGTAGAAATTGAACCGTTAGCGAGAGAACCTTGGATCAGCTTGTGGATTAATATACACATAAAAACCTACCATCTGCAAAAATAAATTCGAATCTATCTTACTTGGTTCAATAGATATGTATACTTGTCACTTTTAGTCGGTTAACCCCGCCCACTATAACGTAGAAATTGAACCGTTAACGACAGAACCTTGTATCAGCTTGTGGATTAATATACACATAAAGAACTATCATCTGCAAAACAAAATCGATTCTATCTTGCTTGGTTCAATAGATATGGACACTTATCCCTTTTAGTCGGTTACTTTGATGTAGAAATTGAACCGTTACCGATAGAACCTTGGATCTGCTTGTGGATTAATATACACATAAAAACCTTCCATCTGCAGAAACAAAATCGATTCTATCTTGCTTGGTTCAATAGACATGTCGGTTAACCCCACCCACAATAGATGTGGACACTTATCCCTTTTAGTCGGTTAACCCTATCCACTTTGACGTAGAAATTGAACCGTTAACGATACATCCTTGGATCAGCTTGTGGATTAATATACACATAAAAACCTATCACCTGCAAAAACAAAATCGATTCTATCTTGCTTGGTTCAATAGATATGGACACTTGTCTCTTTTAGTCGGTTAACCCCACCCACAATAGATATGGACACTTATCCCTTTTAGTGGGTTAACCCCATCCACTTTGGCCTAGAAATTGAACCGTTAAAGATAGAACCTTGGATCAGCTTGTAGATTAATATTCACATAAAAACCTATCATCAGCAAAAACAAAACAGATTCTATCTTGCTTGGTTCAATAGATATGGATACTTATCCCTTTTAGTCCCACCCACTATGACGTAGAAATTGAACCGTTAGCGACAGAACCTTGATTCAGCTTGTGGATTAATATATATATAAAAACCTACCATCTGCAAAAATAAATTCGATTCTATCTTGCTTGGTTCAATAGACATGGACACTTATCCCTTTTAGTCGGTTAAACCCACCCAGTATGAAGAAATTGAACTGTTAACGATAGAACCTTGTATCAGCTTGTGGATTAATATACACATAAAAACCTATCATCTGAAAAACAAAATCGATTCTATCTTGCTTGGTTCAATAGATATGGACACTTATCCCTTTTAGTCGGTTAACCCCACCCAGTATGACGTAGAAATTGAACCGTTAGCGACAGAACCTTGCATCAGCTTGTGGATTAATATATATATAAAAACCTATCATCTGCAGAAACAAAATCGATTCTATCTTGCTTAGTTCAATAGATATGGACACTTATCACTTTTAGTCGGTTAACCCCACCCAGTATGACGTAGAAATTGAACTGTTAACGATAGAACCTTGTATCAGCTTGTGGATTAATATACACATAAATACCTACCATCTGCATAAATAAAATCGATCATATCTTGCTCGGTTCAATAGATGTGGACACTTATCCCTTTTAGTCGGTTAACCCCACCCAGTATGACGTAGAAATTGTACCGTTAAAGATAGAACCTTGGATCAGCTTGTAGATTAATATTCACATAAAAACCTATCATCAGCAAAAACAAAACAGATTCTATCTTGCTTGGTTCAATAGATATGGATACTTATCCCTTTTAGTCCCACCCGCTATGACGTAGAAATTGAACCGTTAGCGACAGAACCTTGATTCAGCTTGTGGATTAATATATATATAAAAACCTACCATCTGCAGAAACAAAATCGATTCTATCTTGCTTGGTTCAATAGATATGGACACTTATCACTTTTAGTCGGTTAACCCCACCCAGTATGACGTAGAAATTGAACTGTTAACGATAGAACCTTGTATCAGCTTGTGGATTAATATACACATAAATACCTACCATCTGCATAAATAAAATCGATCATATCTTGCTCGGTTCAATAGACATGGACACTTATCCCTTTTAGTCGGTTAACCCCACCCAGTATGACGTAGAAATTGAACTGTTAACGATAGAACCTTGTATCAGCTTGTGGATTAATATACACATAAAAACCTATCATCTGAAAAACAAAATCGATTCTATCTTGCTTGGATCAATAGATATGTATACTTATCCCTTTTAGTCGGTTAACCCTATCCACTATGACGTAGAAATTGAACCATTAAAGATAGAGCCTTGGATCAACTTGTGGATTAATATACACATAAAAACCTACCATCTGCAAAAATAAAATCGATTCTATCTTGCTTGGTTCAATAGATATGGACACTTATCCCTTTTAGTCGGTTACTTTGATGTAGAAATTGAACCGTTAACGATACAGCCTTGGATCTGCTTGTGGATTAATATACACATAAAAACCTTCCATCTGCAGAAACAAAATCGATTCTATCTTGCTTGGTTCAATAGACATGTCGGTTAACCCCACCCACAATAGATGTGGACACTTATCCCTTTTAGTCGGTTAACCCTATCCACTTTGACGTAGAAATTGAACCGTTAACGATATAACCTTGTATCAGCTTGTGGATTAATATACACATAAAAACCTACCATCTGCAAAATTAAATTCGATTCTATTTTGCTTGGTTCAATAGACATGGACACTTATCCCTTTAAGTCGGTTAACCCCACCCACAATAGATGTGGACACTTATCCCTTTTAGTGGGTTAACCCCATCCACTTTGGCGTAGAAATTGAACCGTTAAAGATAGAGCCTTGGATCAGCTTGTAGATTAATACACACATAAAAACCTATCATCAGCAAAAACAAAATCGATTCTATCTTGCTTGGTTCAATAGATATGGATACTTAACCCTTTTAGTCGGTTAACCCCATCCACTTTGACGTAGAAATTGAACCGTTAACGATACAACCTTGAGTCAGCTTGTGGATTAATATACACATAAAAACCTACAATTTGCGAAAACAAAATCGATTCTATCTTGCTTGGTTCAATAGATACGGGCACTTGTCCCTTTTAGTCGGTTAACCCCACCCACAATAGATATGGACACTTATCCCTTTTAGTCGGTTACTTTGATGTAGAAATTGAACCGCTAACAACAGAACCTTGTATCAGCTTGTGGATTAATACACACATAAAAACCTACCATCTGCAAAAATAAATTCGATTCTATCTTGCTTGGTTCAATAGATATGTATACTTATTCCTTTTAGTCGGTTAACCCCACCCCCTATAACGTAGAAATTGAACCGTTAACGATAGAAACTTAGATCAGCTTGTGGATTAATATACACATAAAAACCTATCATCTGAAAAACAAAATCGATTCTATTTTGCTTGGTTCAATAGATATGGACACTTATCCCTTTTAGTCGGTTAACCCCACCCAGTATGACGTAGAAATTGAACCGTTAGCGACAGAACCTTGGATCAGCTTGTGGATTAATATATATATATAAAAACCTACCATCTGCAAAAATAAAATCGATTCTATCTTGCTTGGTTCAATAGATATGGACACTTAACCCTTTTAGTCGGTTACTTTGATGTAGAAATTGAACCGTTAACGATACAGCCTTGGATCTGCTTGTGGATTAATATACACATAAAAACCTTCCATCTGCAGAAACAAAATCGATTCTATCTTGCTTGGTTCAATAGACATGTCGGTTAACCCCACCCACAATAGATGTGGACACTTATCCCTTTTAGTCGGTTAACCCTATCCACTTTGACGTAGAAATTGAACCGTTAACGGTAGAACCTTGTATCAGCTTGTGGATTAATATACACATAAAAACCTACCATCTGCAAAAATAAATTCGATTCTATTTTGCTTGGTTCAATAGACATGGACACTTATCCCTTTTAGTCGGTTAACCCCACCCACAATAGATGTGGACACTTATCCCTTTTAGTGGGTTAACCCCATCCACTTTGGCGTAGAAATTGAACCGTTAAAGATAGAGCCTTGGATCAGCTTGTAGATTAATATACACATAAAAACCTACAATCTGCGAAAACAAAATCGATTCTATCTTGCTTGGTTCAATAGATATGGGCACTTGTCCCTTTTAGTCGGTTAACCCCACCCACAATAGATATGGACACTTATCCCTTTTAGTCGGTTACTTTGATGTAGAAATTGAACCGCTAACAATAGAACCTTGTATCAGCTTGTGGATTAATACACACATAAAAACCTACCATCTGCAAAAATAAATTCGATTCTATCTTGCTTGGTTCAATAGATATGTATACTTATTCCTTTTAGTCGGTTAACCCCACCCACTATAACGTAGAAATTGAACCGTTAACGATAGAAACTTAGATCAGCTTGTGGATTAATATACACATAAAAACCTATCATCTGAAAAACAAAATCGATTCTATTTTGCTTGGTTCAATAGATATGGACACTTATCCCTTTTAGTCGGTTACCCCACCCAGTATGACGTAGAAATTGAACCGTTAGCGACAGAACCTTGGATCAGCTTGTGGATTAATATATATATAAAAACCAACCATCTGCAAAAATAAAATAGATTCTATCTTGCTTGGTTCAATAGATATGGACACTTATCCCTTTTAGTCGGTTTTTTTGATGTAGAAATTGAACCGTTAACGATACAACCTTGGATCTGCTTGTGGATTAATATACACATAAAAACTTACCATCTGCAAAAATAAATTCGATTCTATCTTGCTTGGTCCAATAGACATGGACACTTCTCCCTTTTAGTCGGTTAACCCCACCCACAATAGATGTGGACACTTATCCCTTTTAGTGGGTTAACCCCATCCACTTTGGCGTAGAAATTGAACCGTTAAAGATGGAGCCTTGGATCAGCTTGTAGATTAATATACACATAAAAACCTATCATCAGAAAAACAAAATCGATTCTATCTTGCTTGGTTCAATAGATATGGATACTTATCCCTTTTAGTCGGTTAACCCCATCCACATTGACGTAGAAAATGAACCGTTAACGATACAA
The DNA here is from genome assembly GCF_040869045.1 of Eurosta solidaginis. Lineage (NCBI taxonomy): Eukaryota > Metazoa > Arthropoda > Insecta > Diptera > Tephritidae > Eurosta > Eurosta solidaginis. The sequence continues at coordinate 32,374 of NW_027137070.1, read as the reverse complement.
CCTTGAGTCAGCTTGTGGATTAATATACACATAAAAACCTACAATCTGCGAAAACAAAATCGATTCTATCTTGCTTGGTTCAATAGATATGGGCACTTGTCCCTTTTAGTCGGTTAACCCCACCCACAATAGATGTGGACACTTATCCCTTTTAGTGGGTTAACCCCATCCACTTTGGCGTAGAAATTGAACCGTTAAAGATGGAGCCTTGGATCAGCTTGTAGATTAATATACACATAAAAACCTATCATCAGAAAAACAAAATCGATTCTATCTTGCTTGGTTCAATAGATATGAACACTTTTCCCGTTTAGTCGGTTAACCCCACCCAGTATGACGTAGAAATTGAACCGTTAGCGATAGAACCTTGGATCAGCTTGTGGATTAATATACACATAAAACCTACCATCTGCAAAAATAAATTCGAATCTATCTTGCTTGGTTCAATAGATATGTATACTTATCACTTTATCACTTTTAGTCGGTTAACCCCGCACACTATAACGTAGAAATTGAACCGTTAACGACAGAACCTTGTATCAGCTTCTGGATTAATATACATATAAAGAACTATCATCTGCAAATCAAAATCGATTCTATCTTGCTTGGTTCAATAGATATGGACTCTTATCCCTTTTAGTCGGTTACTTTGATGTAGAAATTGAACCGTTACCGATACAACCTTGGATCTGCTTGTGAATTAATATACACATAAAAACCTTCCATCTGCAGAAACAAAATCGAATCTATCTTGCTTGGTTCAATAGACATCTCGGTTAACCCCACCCACAATAGATGTGGACACTTATCCCTTTTAGTCGGTTAACCCTATCCACTTTGACGTAGAAATTGAACCGTTAACGATACATCCTTGGATCAGCTTGTGGATTAATATACACATAAAAACTTATCACATGCAAAAACAAAATCGATTCTATCTTGCTTGGTTCAATATATGTGGACACTTGTCCCTTTTAGTCGGTTAACCTCACCCAAAATAGATATGGACATTTATCCCTTTTAGTGGGTTAACCCCATTCACTTTGGCGTAGAAATTGAACCGTTAAAGATAGAACCTTGCATCAGCTTGTAGATTAATATTCACATAAAAACCTATCATCAGCAAAAACAAAATCGATTCTAACTTGCTTGGTTCAATAGATATGGATACTTATCCCTTTTAGTCGGTTAACCCCACCCACTATGACGTAGAAATTGAACCATTAAAGATAGAGCCTTGGATGAGCTTGTGGATTAATATAGCCATAAAAACCTACCATCTGCAAAAACAAAATCGATTCTATCTTGCTTTGTTCAATAGATATGGACACTTATCCCTTTTAGTCGGTTAACCCCACACAGTATGACGTAGAAATTGAACCGTTAGCGACAGAACCTTGGATCAGCTCGCGAATTAATACACACATAAAAACCTACCATCTGCAAAAATAAATTCGATTCTATCTTGCTTGGTTCAATGGATATGTATACTTATCCCTTTTAGTCGGTTAACCCCACCCACGATGACGTAGAAATTGAACCATTAAAGATAGAGCCTTGGATCAGCTTGTGGATTAATATACACATAAAAACCTATCATCTGAAAAACAAAATCGATTCTATCTTGCTTGGTTCAATAGATATGGACACTTATCCCTTTTAGTCGGTTAACCCCACCCAGTATGACGTAGAAATTGAACCGTTGGCGACAGAGCCTTGGATCAGCTTGTGGATTAATATATATATAAAAACCTATCATCTGCAGAAACAAAATCGATTCTATCTTGCTTGGTTCAATAGCTATGGACACTTATCACTTTTAGTCGGTTAACCCCACCCAGTATGACGTAGAAATTGAACTGTTAACGATAGAACCTTGTATCAGCTTGTGGATTAATATACACATAAAAACCTACCATCTGCAAAAGATAAAATCGATCATATCTTGCTCGGTTCAATAGATGTGGACACTTATCCCTTTTAGTCGGTTAACCCCACCCAGTATGACGTAGAATTGTACCGTTAGCGACAGAACCTTGGATCAGTTTGTGGATTAATATACATATAAAAACCTATCATCTGAAAAACAAAATCGATTCTATCTTGCTTGGATCAATAGATATGTATGCTTATCCCTTTTAGTCGGTTAACCCCACCCACTATGACGTAGAAATTGAACCATTAAAGATAGAGCCTTGGATCAGCTTGTGGATTAATATACACATAAAAACCTACCATCTGCAAAAACAAAATCGATTCTATCTTGTTTGGTTCAATAGATATGGACACTTATCCCTTTTAGTCGGTTACTTTGATGTAGAAATTGAACCGTTAACGATACAACCTTGGATCTGCTTGTGGATTAATATACACATAAAAACCTTCCATCTGCAGAAACAAAATCGGATCTTACTTGCTTGGTTCAATAGACATATCGGTTAACCCCACCCACAATAGATGTGGACACTTATCCCTTTTAGTCGGTTAACCCTATCCACTTTGACGTAGAAATTGAACCGTTAACGATAGAACCTTGTATCAGCTTGCGGATTAATATACACATAAAAACTTACCATCTGCAAAAATAAATTCGATTCTATCTTGCTTGGTTCAATAGACATGGACACTTATCCCTTTTAGTCGGTTAACCCCACCCACAATAGATGTGGACACTTATCCGTTTTAGTGGGTTAACGCCATCCACTTTGGCGTAGAAATTGAACCGTAAACGATACATCCTTGGAACAGCTTGTGGATTAATATACACATAAAAACCTATCACCTGCAAAAACAAAATCGATTCTATCTTGCTTGGTTCAATAGATATGGACACTTGTCCCTTTTAGTCGGTTAACCCCACCCACAATAGATATGGACACTTATCCCTTTTAGTGGGTTAACCTCATCCACTTTGGCGTAGAAATTGAACCGTTAAAGATAGAACCTTGGATCAGCTTGTAGATTAATATTCACATAAAAACCTATCATCAGCAAAAACAAAATCGATTCTATCTTGCTTGGTTCAATAGATATGGATACTTATCCCTTTTAGTCGGTTAACCCCATCCACTTTCACGTAGAAATTGAACCGTTAACGGTACAACCTTGGATCAGTTTGTGGATTAATATACACATAAAAACTTATCATCTGCAAAACAAAATCGGTTCTATCTTGCTTGGTTCAATAGATATGGACACTTATCCCTTTTAGTCGGTTACTTTGATGTAGAAATTGAACCGTTAACGATACAACCTTGGATTTGCTTGTGGATTAATATACACATAAAAACCTTCCATCTGCAGAAACAAAATCGATTCTATCTTGCTTGGTTCAATAGATATGGATACTTATCCCTTTTAGTCGGTTAACCCCATCCACTTTGACGTAGAAATTGAACCGTTAACGATACATCCTTGGATCAGCTTGTGGATTAATGTACACATAAAAACCTATCACCTGCAAAAACAAAATCGATTATATCTTGCTTGGTTCAATAGATATGGACACTTTTCCCGTTCAGTCGGTTAACCCCACCCAGTATGACGTAGAAATTGAAACGTTAGCGATAGAACCTTGGATCAGCTTGTGGATTAATATACGCATAAAAGCCTACCATCTGCAAAAATAAATTCGAATCTATCTTGCTTGGTTCAATAGATATGTATACTTATCAGTTTTAGTCGGTTAACCCCGCCCACTATAACGTAGAAATTGAACCGTTAACGACAGAACCTTGTATCAGCTTGTGGATTAATATACACATAAAGAACTATCATCTGCAAAACAAAATCGATTCTATCTTGCTTGATTCAATAGACATGTCGGTTAACCCCACCCACAATAGATGTGGACACTTATCCCTTTTAGTCGGTTAACCCTATCCACATTTGACCACTTGAATCGTTAACGATACATCCTTGGATCAGCTTGTGGATTAATATACACATAAAAACCTATCACCTGCAAAAACAAAATCGATTCTATCTTGCTTGGTTCAATAGATATGGATACTTATCCCTTTTAGTCGGTTAACCCCATCCACTTTGACGTAGAAATTGAACCGTTAACGATACATTCTTGGATCAGCTTGTGGATTAATGTACACATAAAAACCTATCACCTGCAAAAACAAAATCGATTCTATCTTGCTTGGTTCAATAGATATGGATACTTATCCCTTTTAGTCGGTTACCCCATCCACTTTGACGTAGAAATTGAACCGTTAACGATACATCCTTGGGTCAGCTTGTGGATTAATGTACACATAAAAACCTATCACCTGCAAAAACAAAATCGATTCTATCTTGCTTGGTTCAATAGATATGGACACTTTTCCCGTTTAGTTGGTTAACCCCACCCAGTGTGACGTAGAAATTGAACCGTTAGCGAGAGAACCTTGGATCAGCTTGTGGATTAATATACACATAAAAACCTACCATCTGCAAAAATAAATTCGAATCTATCTTACTTGGTTCAATAGATATGTATACTTGTCACTTTTAGTCGGTTAACCCCGCCCACTATAACGTAGAAATTGAACCGTTAACGACAGAACCTTGTATCAGCTTGTGGATTAATATACACATAAAGAACTATCATCTGCAAAACAAAATCGATTCTATCTTGCTTGGTTCAATAGATATGGACACTTATCCCTTTTAGTCGGTTACTTTGATGTAGAAATTGAACCGTTACCGATAGAACCTTGGATCTGCTTGTGGATTAATATACACATAAAAACCTTCCATCTGCAGAAACAAAATCGATTCTATCTTGCTTGGTTCAATAGACATGTCGGTTAACCCCACCCACAATAGATGTGGACACTTATCCCTTTTAGTCGGTTAACCCTATCCACTTTGACGTAGAAATTGAACCGTTAACGATACATCCTTGGATCAGCTTGTGGATTAATATACACATAAAAACCTATCACCTGCAAAAACAAAATCGATTCTATCTTGCTTGGTTCAATAGATATGGACACTTGTCTCTTTTAGTCGGTTAACCCCACCCACAATAGATATGGACACTTATCCCTTTTAGTGGGTTAACCCCATCCACTTTGGCCTAGAAATTGAACCGTTAAAGATAGAACCTTGGATCAGCTTGTAGATTAATATTCACATAAAAACCTATCATCAGCAAAAACAAAACAGATTCTATCTTGCTTGGTTCAATAGATATGGATACTTATCCCTTTTAGTCCCACCCACTATGACGTAGAAATTGAACCGTTAGCGACAGAACCTTGATTCAGCTTGTGGATTAATATATATATAAAAACCTACCATCTGCAAAAATAAATTCGATTCTATCTTGCTTGGTTCAATAGACATGGACACTTATCCCTTTTAGTCGGTTAAACCCACCCAGTATGAAGAAATTGAACTGTTAACGATAGAACCTTGTATCAGCTTGTGGATTAATATACACATAAAAACCTATCATCTGAAAAACAAAATCGATTCTATCTTGCTTGGTTCAATAGATATGGACACTTATCCCTTTTAGTCGGTTAACCCCACCCAGTATGACGTAGAAATTGAACCGTTAGCGACAGAACCTTGGATCAGCTTGTGGATTAATATATATATAAAAACCTATCATCTGCAGAAACAAAATCGATTCTATCTTGCTTGGTTCAATAGATATGGACACTTATCACTTTTAGTCGGTTAACCCCACCCAGTATGACGTAGAAATTGAACTGTTAACGATAGAACCTTGTATCAGCTTGTGGATTAATATACACATAAATACCTACCATCTGCATAAATAAAATCGATCATATCTTGCTCGGTTCAATAGATGTGGACACTTATCCCTTTTAGTCGGTTAACCCCACCCAGTATGACGTAGAAATTGTACCGTTAAAGATAGAACCTTGGATCAGCTTGTAGATTAATATTCACATAAAAACCTATCATCAGCAAAAACAAAACAGATTCTATCTTGCTTGGTTCAATAGATATGGATACTTATCCCTTTTAGTCCCACCCGCTATGACGTAGAAATTGAACCGTTAGCGACAGAACCTTGATTCAGCTTGTGGATTAATATATATATAAAAACCTACCATCTGCAGAAACAAAATCGATTCTATCTTGCTTGGTTCAATAGATATGGACACTTATCACTTTTAGTCGGTTAACCCCACCCAGTATGACGTAGAAATTGAACTGTTAACGATAGAACCTTGTATCAGCTTGTGGATTAATATACACATAAATACCTACCATCTGCATAAATAAAATCGATCATATCTTGCTCGGTTCAATAGACATGGACACTTATCCCTTTTAGTCGGTTAACCCCACCCAGTATGACGTAGAAATTGAACTGTTAACGATAGAACCTTGTATCAGCTTGTGGATTAATATACACATAAAAACCTATCATCTGAAAAACAAAATCGATTCTATCTTGCTTGGATCAATAGATATGTATACTTATCCCTTTTAGTCGGTTAACCCAATCCACTATGACGTAGAAATTGAACCATTAAAGATAGAGCCTTGGATCAACTTGTGGATTAATATACACATAAAAACCTACCATCTGCAAAAATAAAATCGATTCTATCTTGCTTGGTTCAATAGATATGGACACTTATCCCTTTTAGTCGGTTACTTTGATGTAGAAATTGAACCGTTAACGATACAGCCTTGGATCTGCTTGTGGATTAATATACACATAAAAACCTTCCATCTGCAGAAACAAAATCGATTCTATCTTGCTTGGTTCAATAGACATGTCGGTTAACCCCACCCACAATAGATGTGGACACTTATCCCTTTTAGTCGGTTAACCCTATCCACTTTGACGTAGAAATTGAACCGTTAACGATATAACCTTGTATCAGCTTGTGGATTAATATACACATAAAAACCTACCATCTGCAAAATTAAATTCGATTCTATTTTGCTTGGTTCAATAGACATGGACACTTATCCCTTTAAGTCGGTTAACCCCACCCACAATAGATGTGGACACTTATCCCTTTTAGTGGGTTAACCCCATCCACTTTGGCGTAGAAATTGAACCGTTAAAGATAGAGCCTTGGATCAGCTTGTAGATTAATACACACATAAAAACCTATCATCAGCAAAAACAAAATCGATTCTATCTTGCTTGGTTCAATAGATATGGATACTTAACCCTTTTAGTCGGTTAACCCCATCCACTTTGACGTAGAAATTGAACCGTTAACGATACAACCTTGAGTCAGCTTGTGGATTAATATACACATAAAAACCTACAATTTGCGAAAACAAAATCGATTCTATCTTGCTTGGTTCAATAGATACGGGCACTTGTCCCTTTTAGTCGGTTAACCCCACCCACAATAGATATGGACACTTATCCCTTTTAGTCGGTTACTTTGATGTAGAAATTGAACCGCTAACAATAGAACCTTGTATCAGCTTGTGGATTAATACACACATAAAAACCTACCATCTGCAAAAATAAATTCGATTCTATCTTGCTTGGTTCAATAGATATGTATACTTATTCCTTTTAGTCGGTTAACCCCACCCCCTATAACGTAGAAATTGAACCGTTAACGATAGAAACTTAGATCAGCTTGTGGATTAATACACATATAAACCTATCATCTGAAAAACAAAATCGATTCTATTTTGCTTGGTTCAATAGATATGGACACTTATCCCTTTTAGTCGGTTAACCCCACCCAGTATGACGTAGAAATTGAACCGTTAGCGACAGAACCTTGGATCAGCTTGTGGATTAATATATATATATAAAAACCTACCATCTGCAAAAATAAAATCGATTCTATCTTGCTTGGTTCAATAGATATGGACACTTAACCCTTTTAGTCGGTTACTTTGATGTAGAAATTGAACCGTTAACGATACAGCCTTGGCTCTGCTTGTGGATTAATATACACATAAAAACCTTCCATCTGCAGAAACAAAATCGATTCTATCTTGCTTGGTTCAATAGACATGTCGGTTAACCCCACCCACAATAGATGTGGACACTTATCCCTTTTAGTCGGTTAACCCTATCCACTTTGACGTAGAAATTGAACCGTTAACGATAGAACCTTGTATCAGCTTGTGGATTAATATACACATAAAAACCTACCATCTGCAAAAATAAATTCGATTCTATTTTGCTTGGTTCAATAGACATGGACACTTATCCCTTTTAGTCGGTTAACCCCACCCACAATAGATGTGGACACTTATCCCTTTTAGTGGGTTAACCCCATCCACTTTGGCGTAGAAATTGAACCGTTAAAGATAGAGCCTTGGATCAGCTTGTAGATTAATATACACATAAAAACCTACAATCTGCGAAAACAAAATCGATTCTATCTTGCTTGGTTCAATAGATATGGGCACTTGTCCCTTTTAGTCGGTTAACCCCACCCACAATAGATATGGACACTTATCCCTTTTAGTCGGTTACTTTGATGTAGAAATTGAACCGCTAACAATAGAACCTTGTATCAGCTTGTGGATTAATACACACATAAAAACCTACCATCTGCAAAAATAAATTCGATTCTATCTTGCTTGGTTCAATAGATATGTATACTTATTCCTTTTAGTCGGTTAACCCCACCCACTATAACGTAGAAATTGAACCGTTAGCGACAGAACCTTGGATCAGCTTGTGGATTAATATATATATAAAAACCTATCATCTGTAGAAACTAAATCGATTCTATCTTGCTTGGTTCAATAGATATGGACACTTATCACTTTTAGTCGATTAACCCCACCCAGTATGACGTAGAAATTGAACTGTTAATGATAGAACCTTGTATCAGCTTGTGGATTAATATACACATAAAAACCTACCATCTGAAAAAATAAAATCGATCCTATCTTGCTCGGTTCAATAGATGTGTACACTTATCCCTTTTAGTCGGTTAACCCCACCCAGTATGACGTAGAAATTGTACCGTTAGCGACAGAACCTTGGGTCAGCTTGTGGATTAATATACATATAAAAACCTATCATCTGAAAAACAAAATCGATTCTATCTTGCTTGGATCAATAGATATGTATACTTATCCCTTTTAGCCGGTTAACCCCACCCACTATGACGTAGAAATTGAACCATTAAAGATAGAGCCTTGGATCAGCTTGTGGATTAATATACACATAAAAACCTACCATCTGCAAAAATAAAATCGATTCTATCTTGCTTGGTTCAATAGATATGGACACTTATCCCTTTTAGTCGGTTACTTTGATGTAGAAATTGAACCGTTAACGATACAACCTTGGATCTGCTTGTGGATTAATATACACATAAAAACCTTCCATCTGCAGAAACAAAATCGATTCTATCTTGCTTGGTTAAATAGACATGTCGGTTAACCCCACCCACAATAGATGTGGACACTTATCCCTTTTAGTCGGTTAACCCTATCCACTTTGACGTAGAAATTGAACCGTTAACGATAGAACCTTGTATCAGCTTGTGGATTAATATACACATAAAAACCTACCGTCTGCAAAAATAAATTCGATTCTATTTTGCTTGGTTCAATAGACATGGACACTTATCCCTTTTTAGTCGGTTAACCCCACCCACAATAGATGTGGACACTTATCCCTTTTAGTGGGTTAACCCCATCCACTTTGGCGTAGAAATTGAACTGTTAAAGATAGAGCCTTGGATCAGCTTGATTAATATACACATAAAAACCTATCATCAGCAAAAACAAAATCGATTCTATCCTGCTTGGTTCAATAGATATGGATACTTATCCCTTTTAGTCGGTTAACCCCATCCACTTTGACATAGAAATTGAACCTTTAACGATACAACCTTGAATCAGCTTGTGGATTAATATACACATAAAAACCTACCATCTGCGAAAACAAAATCGATTCTATCTTGCTTGGTTCAATAGATATGTATACTTTCCCTTTTAGTCGGTTAACCCCACCCACTATAACGTAGAAATTGAACCGTTAACGATGGAAGCTTAGATCAGCATGTGGATTAATATACACATAAAAACCTACCCCATCTGCAAAAACAAAATCGATTCTATCTCGCTTGGTTCAATAGATATGGAAACTTGTCCCTTTTAGTCGGTTAACGCCACCCACAATAGATATGGACACTTATCACTTTTAGTCGGTTACTTTGATGTAGAAATTGAACCGCTAACGATAGAACCTTGTATCAGCTTGTGGATTAATACACACATAAAAACCTACCATCTGCAAAAATAAATTCGATTCTATCTTGCTTGGTTCAATAGATATGTATACTTATCCCTTTTAGTCGGTTAACCCCACCCACTATAACGTAGAAATTGAACCGTTAACGATGGAAGCTTAGATCAGCTTGTGGATTAATATACACATAAAAACCTACCATCTGCAAAAATAAATTCGATTCTATCTTGCTTGGTTCAATAGATATGGACACTTGTCCCTTTTAGTCGGTTAACCCCAGCCACAATAGATGTGGACACTTATCCCTTTTAGTGGGTTAACCCCATCCACTTTGGCGTAGAAATTGAACCGTTAACGATACATCCTTGGATCAGCTTGTGGATTAATATACACATAAAAACCTATCACCTGCAAAAACAAAATCGATTCTATCTTGCTTGGTTCAATAGATATGGACACTTGTCCCTTTTAGTCGGTTAACACAACCCACAACAGATATGGACACTTATCCCTTTTAGTGGGTTAACCCCATCCACTTTGGCGTAGAAATTGAACCGTTAAAGATAGAACCTTGGATCAGCTTGTAGATTAATATACACATAAAAACCTATCATCAGCAAAAACAAAATCGATTCTATCTTGCTTGGTTCAATAGATATGGATACTTATCCCTTTTAGTCGGTTAAACCCATCCACTTTGACGTAGAAATTGAACCGTTAACGATACAACCTTAGATCAGCTTGTGGATTAATATACACATAAAAACCTATCATCTGCAAAACAAAATCGATTCTATCTTGCTTGGTTCAATAGATATGGACACTTATCCCTTTTAGTCGGTTACTTTGATGTAGACATTGAACCGTTAACGATACAACCTTGGATCTGCTTGTGGATTAATATAAACATAAAAACCTTCCATCTGCAGAAACAAAATCGATTCTATCTTGCTTGGTTCAATAGATATGTACACTTATCCCTTTTAGTCGGTTAACCCCATCCAGTATGATGTAGAAATTGAACCCTTAGCGATAGAACCTTGGATCAGCTTGTGCATTAATATACACATAAAAGCCTACCATCTGCAAAAATAAATTCGATTCTATCTTGCCTGGTTCAATAGATATGTATACTTATCCCTTTTAGTCGGTTAACCCCACCCACTATGACGTAGAAATTGAACCATTAAAGACAGAGCCTTGGGTCAGCTTGTGGATTAATATACCCATAAAAACCTACCATCTGCAAAAACAAAATCGATTCTATCTTGCTTGGTTCAATAGATATGGACACTTATCCCTTTTAGTCGGTTAACCCCACACAGTATGACGTAGAAATTGAACCATTAGCGACAGAACCTTGGATCAGCTCTTGAATTAATACACACATAAAAACCTACCATCTGCAAAAATAAATTCGATTCTATCTTGCTTGGTTCAATAGATATGTATACTTATCCCTTTTAGTCGGTTAACCCCACCCACGATGACGTAGAAATTGAACCATTAAAGATAGAGCCTTGGATCAGCTTGTGGATTAATATACACATAAAAACCTATCATCCGAAAAACAAAATCGATTCTATCTTGCTTGGTTCAATAGATATGGACACTTATCCCTTTTAGTCGGTTAACCCCACCCAGTATGACGTAGAAATTGAACCGTTAGCGACAGAACCTTGGATCAGCTTGTGGATTAATATATATATATAAAAACTTATCATCTGTAGAAACAAAATCGATTCTATCTTGCTTGGTTCAATAGATATGGACACTTATCACTTTTAGTCGGTTAACCCCACCCAGTATGACGTAGAAATTGAACTGTTAACGATAGAACCTTGTATCAGCTTGTGGATTAATATACACATAAAAACCTACCATCTGCAAAAATAAAATCGATCCTATCTTGCTCGGTTCAATAGATGTGGACACTTATCCCTTTTAGTCGGTTAACCCCACCCAGTATGACGTAGAAATTGTACCGTTAGCGACAGAACCTTGGGTCAGCTTGTGGATTAATATACATATAAAAACCTATCATCTGAAAAACAAAATCGATTCTATCTTGCTTGGATCAATAGATATGTATACTTATCCCTTTTAGTCAATTAACCCCACCCACTATGACGTAGAAATTGAACCATTAAAGATAGAGCCTTGGATCAGCTTGTGGATTAATATACACATAAAAACCTACCATCTGCAAAAATAAAATCGATTCTATCTTGCTTGGTTCAATAGATATGGACACTTATCCCTTTTAGTCGGTTACTTTGATGTAGAAATTGAACCGTTAACGATACAACCTTGGATCTGCTTGTGGATTAATATACACATAAAAACCTTCCATCTGCAGAAACAAAATCGATTCTATCTTGCTTGGTTCAATAGACATGTCGGTTAACCCCACCCACAATAGATGTGGACACTTATCCCTTTTAGTGGGTTAACCCCACCCACGATGACGTAGAAATTGAACCATTAAAGATAGAGCCTTGGATCAGCTTGTGGATTAATATACACATAAAAACCTATCATCCGAAAAACAAAATCGATTCTATCTTGCTTGGTTCAATAGATATGGACACTTATCCCTTTTAGTCGGTTAACCCCACCCAGTATGACGTAGAAATTGAACCGTTAGCGACAGAACCTTGGATCAGCTTGTGGATTAATATATATATAAAAACCTATCATCTGTAGAAACTAAATCGATTCTATCTTGCTTGGTTCAATAGATATGGACACTTATCACTTTTAGTCGATTAACCCCACCCAGTATGACGTAGAAATTGAACTGTTAATGATAGAACCTTGTATCAGCTTGTGGATTAATATACACATAAAAACCTACCATCTGAAAAAATAAAATCGATCCTATCTTGCTCGGTTCAATAGATGTGTACACTTATCCCTTTTAGTCGGTTAACCCCACCCAGTATGACGTAGAAATTGTACCGTTAGCGACAGAACCTTGGGTCAGCTTGTGGATTAATATACATATAAAAACCTATCATCTGAAAAACAAAATCGATTCTATCTTGCTTGGATCAATAGATATGTATACTTATCCCTTTTAGCCGGTTAACCCCACCCACTATGACGTAGAAATTGAACCATTAAAGATAGAGCCTTGGATCAGCTTGTGGATTAATATACACATAAAAACCTACCATCTGCAAAAATAAAATCGATTCTATCTTGCTTGGTTCAATAGATATGGACACTTATCCCTTTTAGTCGGTTACTTTGATGTAGAAATTGAACCGTTAACGATACAACCTTGGATCTGCTTGTGGATTAATATACACATAAAAACCTTCCATCTGCAGAAACAAAATCGATTCTATCTTGCTTGGTTAAATAGACATGTCGGTTAACCCCACCCACAATAGATGTGGACACTTATCCCTTTTAGTCGGTTAACCCTATCCACTTTGACGTAGAAATTGAACCGTTAACGATAGAACCTTGTATCAGCTTGTGGATTAATATACACATAAAAACCTACCGTCTGCAAAAATAAATTCGATTCTATTTTGCTTGGTTCAATAGACATGGACACTTATCCCTTTTTAGTCGGTTAACCCCACCCACAATAGATGTGGACACTTATCCCTTTTAGTGGGTTAACCCCATCCACTTTGGCGTAGAAATTGAACTGTTAAAGATAGAGCCTTGGATCAGCTTGATTAATATACACATAAAAACCTATCATCAGCAAAAACAAAATCGATTCTATCCTGCTTGGTTCAATAGATATGGATACTTATCCCTTTTAGTCGGTTAACCCCATCCACTTTAACATAGAAATTGAACCTTTAACGATACAACCTTGAATCAGCTTGTGGATTAATATACACATAAAAACCTACCATCTGCGAAAACAAAATCGATTCTATCTTGCTTGGTTCAATAGATATGTATACTTTCCCTTTTAGTCGGTTAACCCCACCCACTATAACGTAGAAATTGAACCGTTAACGATGGAAGCTTAGATCAGCATGTGGATTAATATACACATAAAAACCTACCCCATCTGCAAAAACAAAATCGATTCTATCTCGCTTGGTTCAATAGATATGGAAACTTGTCCCTTTTAGTCGGTTAACGCCACCCACAATAGATATGGACACTTATCACTTTTAGTCGGTTACTTTGATGTAGAAATTGAACCGCTAACGATAGAACCTTGTATCAGCTTGTGGATTAATACACACATAAAAACCTACCATCTGCAAAAATAAATTCGATTCTATCTTGCTTGGTTCAATAGATATGTATACTTATCCCTTTTAGTCGGTTAACCCCACCCACTATAACGTAGAAATTGAACCGTTAACGATGGAAGCTTAGATCAGCTTGTGGATTAATATACACATAAAAACCTACCATCTGCAAAAATAAATTCGATTCTATCTTGCTTGGTTCAATAGATATGGACACTTGTCCCTTTTAGTCGGTTAACCCCAGCCACAATAGATGTGGACACTTATCCCTTTTAGTGGGTTAACCCCATCCACTTTGGCGTAGAAATTGAACCGTTAACGATACATCCTTGGATCAGCTTGTGGATTAATATACACATAAAAACCTATCACCTGCAAAAACAAAATCGATTCTATCTTGCTTGGTTCAATAGATATGGACACTTGTCCCTTTTAGTCGGTTAACACAACCCACAACAGATATGGACACTTATCCCTTTTAGTGGGTTAACCCCATCCACTTTGGCGTAGAAATTGAACCGTTAAAGATAGAACCTTGGATCAGCTTGTAGATTAATATACACATAAAAACCTATCATCAGCAAAAACAAAATCGATTCTATCTTGCTTGGTTCAATAGATATGGATACTTATCCCTTTTAGTCGGTTAAACCCATCCACTTTGACGTAGAAATTGAACCGTTAACGATACAACCTTAGATCAGCTTGTGGATTAATATACACATAAAAACCTATCATCTGCAAAACAAAATCGATTCTATCTTGCTTGGTTCAATAGATATGGACACTTATCCCTTTTAGTCGGTTACTTTGATGTAGACATTGAACCGTTAACGATACAACCTTGGATCTGCTTGTGGATTAATATAAACATAAAAACCTTCCATCTGCAGAAACAAAATCGATTCTATCTTGCTTGGTTCAATAGATATGTACACTTATCCCTTTTAGTCGGTTAACCCCATCCAGTATGATGTAGAAATTGAACCCTTAGCGATAGAACCTTGGATCAGCTTGTGCATTAATATACACATAAAAGCCTACCATCTGCAAAAATAAATTCGATTCTATCTTGCCTGGTTCAATAGATATGTATACTTATCCCTTTTAGTCGGTTAACCCCACCCACTATGACGTAGAAATTGAACCATTAAAGACAGAGCCTTGGGTCAGCTTGTGGATTAATATACCCATAAAAACCTACCATCTGCAAAAACAAAATCGATTCTATCTTGCTTGGTTCAATAGATATGGACACTTATCCCTTTTAGTCGGTTAACCCCACACAGTATGACGTAGAAATTGAACCATTAGCGACAGAACCTTGGATCAGCTCTTGAATTAATACACACATAAAAACCTACCATCTGCAAAAATAAATTCGATTCTATCTTGCTTGGTTCAATAGATATGTATACTTATCCCTTTTAGTCGGTTAACCCCACCCACGATGACGTAGAAATTGAACCATTAAAGATAGAGCCTTGGATCAGCTTGTGGATTAATATACACATAAAAACCTATCATCCGAAAAACAAAATCGATTCTATCTTGCTTGGTTCAATAGATATGGACACTTATCCCTTTTAGTCGGTTAACCCCACCCAGTATGACGTAGAAATTGAACCGTTAGCGACAGAACCTTGGATCAGCTTGTGGATTAATATATATATAAAAACTTATCATCTGTAGAAACAAAATCGATTCTATCTTGCTTGGTTCAATAGATATGGACACTTATCACTTTTAGTCGGTTAACCCCACCCAGTATGACGTAGAAATTGAACTGTTAACGATAGAACCTTGTATCAGCTTGTGGATTAATATACACATAAAAACCTACCATCTGCAAAAATAAAATCGATCCTATCTTGCTCGGTTCAATAGATGTGGACACTTATCCCTTTTAGTCGGTTAACCCCACCCAGTATGACGTAGAAATTGTACCGTTAGCGACAGAACCTTGGGTCAGCTTGTGGATTAATATACATATAAAAACCTATCATCTGAAAAACAAAATCGATTCTATCTTGCTTGGATCAATAGATATGTATACTTATCCCTTTTAGTCAATTAACCCCACCCACTATGACGTAGAAATTGAACCATTAAAGATAGAGCCTTGGATCAGCTTGTGGATTAATATACACATAAAAACCTACCATCTGCAAAAATAAAATCGATTCTATCTTGCTTGGTTCAATAGATATGGACACTTATCCCTTTTAGTCGGTTACTTTGATGTAGAAATTGAACCGTTAACGATACAACCTTGGATCTGCTTGTGGATTAATATACACATAAAAACCTTCCATCTGCAGAAACAAAATCGATTCTATCTTGCTTGGTTCAATAGACATGTCGGTTAACCCCACCCACAATAGATGTGGACACTTATCCCTTTTAGTCGGTTAACCCTATCCACTTTGACGTAGAAATTGAACCGTTAACGATAGAACCTTGTATCAGCTTGTGGATTAATATACACATAAAAACCTACCATCTGCAAAAATAAATTCGATTCTATTTTGCTTGGTTCAATAGACATGGACACTTATCCCTTTTTAGTCGGTTAACCCCACCCACAATAGATGTGGACACTTATCCCTTTTAGTGGGTTAACCCCATCCACTTTGGCGTAGAAATTGAACCGTTAAAGATAGAGCCTTGGATCAGCTTGTAGATTAATATACACATAAAAACCTACCATCTGCAAAAATAAAATCGATTCTATCTTGCTTGGTTCAATAGACATGGACACTTATCCCTTTTAGTCGGTTAACCCCACCCACAATAGATGTGGACACTTATCCCTTTTAGTGGGTTAACCCCATCCACTTTGGCGTAGAAATTGAACCGTTAAAGATAGAGCCTTGGATCAGCTTGTAGATTAATATACACATAAAAACCTATCATTAGCAAAACAAAATCGATTCTATCCTGCTTGGTTCAATAGATATGGGCACTTGTCCCTTTTAGTCGGTTAACCCCACCCACAATAGATAAGGACACTTATCCCTTTTAGTCGGTTACTTTGATGTAGAAATTGAACCGCTAACGATAGAACCTTGTATCAGCTTGTGGATTAATACACACATAAAAACCTACCATCTGCAAAAATAAATTCGATTCTATCTTGCTTGGTTCAATAGATATGTATACTTATCCCTTTTAGTCGGTTAACCCCACCCACTATAACGTAGAAATTGAACCGTTAACGATGGAAGCTTAGATCAGCTTGTGGATTAATATACACATAAAAACCTACCATCTGCAAAAACAAAATCGATTCTATCTTGCTTGGTTCAATAGATATGGACACTTGTCCCTTTTAGTCGGTTAACCCCAGCCACAATAGATATGGACACTTATTCCTTTTAGTGGGTTAACCCCATCCACTTTGGCGTAGAAATTGAACCGTTAAAGATAGAGCCTTGGATCAGCTTGTGGATTAATATACACATAAAAACCTACCATCTGCAAAAATAAAATCGATTCTATCTTGCTTGGTTCAATAGACATGGACACTTATCCCTTTTAGTCGGTTAACCCCACCCACAATAGATGTGGATACTTATCCCTTTTAGTGGGTTAACCCCATCCACTTTGGCGTAGAAATTGAACCGTAAAAGATAGAACCTTGGATCAGCTTGTAGATTAATATACACATAAAAACCTATCATCAGCAAAAACAAAATCGATTCTATCTTGCTTGGTTCAATAGATATGGATACTTATCCCTTTTAGTCGGTTAAACCCATCCACTTTCAAGTAGAAATTGAACCGTTAACGATACAACCTTAGATCAGCTTGTGGATTAATATACACATAAAAACCTATCACCTGCAAAAACAAAATCGATTCTATCTTGCTTGGTTCAATAGAAATGGACACTTGTCCCTTTTAGTCGGTTAACAGAACCCACAACAGATATGGACACTTATCCCTTTTAGTGGGTTAACCCCATCCACTTTGGCGTAGAAATTGAACCGTTAAAGATAGAACCTTGGATCAGCTTGTAGATTAATATACACATAAAAACCTATCATCAGCAAAAACAAAATCGATTCTATCTTGCTTGGTTCAATAGATATGGATACTTATCCCTTTTAGTCGGTTAAACCCATCCACTTTCACGTAGAAATTGAACCGTTAACGATACAACCTTAGATCAGCTTGTGGATTAATATACACATAAAAACCTATCACCTGCAAAAACAAAATCGATTCTATCTTGCTTGGTTCAATAGAAATGGACACTGGTCCCTTTTAGTCGGTTAACAGAACCCACAACAGATATGGACACTTATCCTTTTTAGTGGGTTAACCCCATCCACTTTGGCGTAGAAATTGAACCGTTAAAGATAGAACCTTGGATCAGCTTGTAGATTAATATACACATAAAAACCAATCATCAGCAAAAACAAAATCGATTATATCTTGCTTGGTTCAATAGATATGGATACTTATCCATTTGGGGGGGATGGGGTTAACCCCATCCACTTTGACGTAGAAATTGAACCGTTAACGATACATCCTTGGATCAGCTTGCGGATTAATATACACATAAAAACCTATCACCTGCAAAAACAAAATCGATTCTATCTTGCTTGGTTCAATAGAAATGGACACTTGTCCCTTTTAGTCGGTTAACAGAACCCACAACAGATATGGACACTTATCCCTTTTAGTGGGTTAACCCCATCCACTTTGGCGTAGAAATTGAACCGTTAAAGATAGAACCTTGGATCAGCTTGTAGATTAATATACACATAAAAACCTATCATCAGCAAAAACAAAATCGATTCTATCTTGCTTGGTTCAATAGATATGGATACTTATCCCTTTTAGTCGGTTAAACCCATCCACTTTCACGTAGAAATTGAACCGTTAACGATACAACCTTAGATCAGCTTGTGGATTAATATACACATAAAAACCTATCATCTGCAAAACAAAATCGATTCTATCTTGCTTGGTTCAATAGATATGGACACTTATCCCTTTTAGTCGGTTACTTTGATGTAGAAATTGAACCGTTAACGATACAACCTTGGATCTGCTTGTGGATTAATATAAACATAAAAACCTTCCATCTGCAGAAACAAAATCGATTCTATCTTGCTTGGTTCAATAGATATGTACACTTATCCCTTTTAATCGGTTAACCCCATCCAGTATGATGTAGAAATTGAACCCTTAGCGATAGAACCTTGGATCAGCTTGTGCATTAATATACACATAAAAGCCTACCATCTGCAAAAATAAATTCGATTCTATCTTGCCTGGTTCAATAGATATGTATACTTATCCCTTTTAGTCGGTTAACCCCACCCACTATGACGTAGAAATTGAACCATTAAAGATAGAGCCTTGGATCAGCTTGTGGATTAATATACCCATAAAAACCTACCATCTGCAAAAACAAAATCGATTCTATCTTGCTTGGTTCAATAGATATGGACACTTATCCCTTTTAGTCGGTTAACCCCACACAGTATGACGTAGAAATTGAACCATTAGCGACAGAACCTTGGATCAGCTCGTGAATTAATACACACATAAAAACCTACCATCTGCAAAAATAAATTCGATTCTATCTTGCTTGTTTCAATAGATATGTATACTTATCCCTTTTAGTCGGTTAACCCCACCCACGATGACGTAGAAATTGAACCATTAAAGATAGAGCCTTGGATCAGCTTGTGGATTAATATACACATAAAAACCTATCGTCCGAAAAACAAAATCGATTCTATCTTGCTTGGTTCAATAGATATGGACACTTATCCCTTTTAGTCGGTTAACCCCACCCAGTATGACGTAGAAATTGAACCGTTAGCGACAGAACCTTGGATCAGCTTGTGGATTAATATATATATAAAAACCTATCATCTGTAGAAACAAAATCGATTCTATCTTGCTTGGTTCAATAGATATGAACACTTATCACTTTTAGTCGGTTAACCCCACCCAGTATGACGTAGAAATTGAACTGTTAATGATAGAACCTTGTATCAGCTTGTGGATTAATATACACATAAAAACCTACCATCTGCAAAAATAAAATCGATCCTATCTTGCTCGGTTCAATAGATGTGGACACTTATCCCTTTTAGTCGGTTAACCCCACCCAGTATGACGTAGAAATTGTACCGTTAGCGACAGAACCTTGGGTCAGCTTGTGGATTAATATACATATAAAAACCTATCATCTGAAAAACAAAATCGATTCTATCTTGCTTGGATCAATAGATATGTATACTTATCCCTTTTAGTCGGTTAACCCCACCCACTATGACGTAGAAATTGAACCATTAAAGATAGAGCCTTGGATCAGCTTGTGGATTAATATACACATAAAAACCTACCATCTGCAAAAATAACATCGATTCTATCTTGCTTGGTTCAATAGATATGGACACTTATCCCTTTTAGTCGGTTACTTTGATGTAGAAATTGAACCGTTAACGATACAACCTTGGATCTGCTTGTGGATTAATATACACATAAAAACCTTCCATCTGCAGAAACAAAATCGATTCTATCTTGCTTGGTTAAATAGACATGTCGGTTAACCCCACCCACAATAGATGTGGACACTTACCCCTTTTAGTCGGTTAACCCTATCCACTTTGACGTAGAAATTGAACCGTTAACGATAGAACCTTGTATCAGCTTGTGGATTAATATACACATAAAAACCTACCATCTGCAAAAATAAATTCGATTCTATTTTGCTTGGTTCAATAGACATGGACACTTATCCCTTTTTAGTCGGTTAACCCCACCCACAATAGATGTGGACATTTATCCCTTTTAGTGGGTTAACCCCATCCACTTTGGCGTAGAAATTGAACCGTTAAAGATAGAGCCTTGGATCAGCTTGATTAATATACACATAAAAACCTACCATCTGCAAAAATAAATTCGATTCTATCTTGCTTGGTTCAATAGATATGTATACTTATCCCTTTTAGTCGGTTAACCCCACCCACTATAACGTAGAAATTGAACCGTTAACGATGGAAGCTTAGATCAGCTTGTGGATTAATATACACATAAAAACCTACCATCTGCGAAAACAAAATCGATTCTATCTTGCTTGGTTCAATAGATATGTATACTTTCCCTTTTAGTCGGTTAACCCCACCCACTATAACGTAGAAATTGAACCGTTAACGATGGAAGCTTAGATCAGCATGTGGATTAATATACACATAAAAACCTACACCATCTGCAAAAACAAAATCGATTCTATCTCGCTTGGTTCAATAGATAAGGACACTTGTCCCTTTTAGTCGGTTAACCCCACCCACAATAGATATGGACACTTATCACTTTTAGTCGGTTACTTTGATGTAGAAATTGAACCGCTAACGATAGAACCTTGTATCAGCTTGTGGATTAATACACACATAAAAACCTACCATCTGCAAAAATAAATTCGATTCTATCTTGCTTGGTTCAATAGATATGTATACTTATCCCTTTTAGTCGTTTAACCCCACCCACTATGACGTAGAAATTGAACCATTAAAGATAGAGCCTTGGATCAGCTTGTGGATTAATATACACATAAAAACCTACCATCTGCAAAAATAAAATCGATTCTATCTTGCTTGGTTCAATAGATATGGACACTTATCCCTTTTAGTCGGTTACTTTGATGTAGAAATTGAACCGTTAAAGATACAACCTTGGATCTGCTTGTGGATTAATACACACATAAAAACCTTACATCTGCAGAAACAAAATCGATTCTATCTTGCTTGGTTCAATAGACATGTCGGTTAACCCCACCCACAATAGATGTGGACACTTATCCCTTTTAGTCGGTTAACCCTATCCACTTTGACGTAGAAATTGAACCGTTAACGATAGAACCTTGTATCAGCTTGTGGATTAATATACACATAAAAACCTACCATCTGCAAAAATAAATTCGATTCTATTTTGCTTGGTTCAATAGACATGGACACTTATCCCTTTTTAGTCGGTTAACCCCACCCACAATAGATGTGGACACTTATCCCTTTTAGTGGGTTAACCCCATCCACTTTGGCGTAGAAATTGAACCGTTAAAGATAGAGCCTTGGATCAGCTTGTAGATTAATATACACATAAAAACCTATCATCAGCAAAACAAAATCGATTCTATCCTGCTTGGTTCAATAGATATGGATACTTATCCCTTTTAGTCGGTTAACCCCATCCACTTTGACGTAGAAATTGAACCGTTAACGATACAACCTTGAATCAGCTTGTGGATTAATATACACATAAAAACCTACCATCTGCAAAAATAAAATCGATTCTATCTTGCTTGGTTCAATAGACATGGACACTTATCCCTTTTAGTCGGTTAACCCCACCCACAATAGATAAGGACACTTATCCCTTTTAGTCGGTTACTTTGATGTAGAAATTGAACCGCTAACGATAGAACCTTGTATCAGCTTGTGGATTAATACACACATAAAAACCTACCATCTGCAAAAATAAATTCGATTCTATCTTGCTTGGTTCAATAGATATGTATACTTATCCCTTTTAGTCGGTTAACCCCACCCACTATAACATAGAAATTGAACCGTTAACGATGGAAGCTTAGATCAGCTTGTGGACTAATATACACATAAAAACCTACCATCTGCAAAAACAAAATCGATTCTATCTTGCTTGGTTCAATAGATATGGACACTTGTCCCTTTTAGTCGGTTAACCCCAGCCACAATAGATATGGACACTTATCCCTTTTAGTGGGTTAACCCCATCCACTTTGGCGTAGAAATTGAACCGTTAAAGATAGAGCCTTGGATCAGCTTGTGGATTAATATACACATAAAAACCTACCATCTGCAAAAATAAAATCGATTCTATCTTGCTTGGTTCAATAGACATGGACACTTATCCCTTTTAGTCGGTTAACCCCACCCACAATAGATGTGGATACTTATCCCTTTTAGTGGGTTAACCCCATCCACTTTGGCGTAGAAATTGAACCGTTAAAGATAGAACCTTGGATCAGCTTGTAGATTAATATACACATAAAAACCTATCATCAGCAAAAACAAAATCGATTCTATCTTGCTTGGTTCAATAGATATGGATACTTATCCCTTTTAGTCGGTTAAACCCATCCACTTTCACGTAGAAATTGAACCGTTAACGATACAACCTTAGATCAGCTTGTGGATTAATATACACATAAAAACCTATCACCTGCAAAAACAAAATCGATTCTATCTTGCTTGGTTCAATAGAAATGGACACTTGTCCCTTTTAGTCGGTTAACAGAACCCACAACAGATATGGACACTTATCCCTTTTAGTGGGTTAACCCCATCCACTTTGGCGTAGAAATTGAACCGTTAAAGATAGAACCTTGGATCAGCTTGTAGATTAATATACACATAAAAACCTATCATCAGCAAAAACAAAATCGATTCTATCTTGCTTGGTTCAATAGATATGGATACTTATCCCTTTTAGTCGGTTAAACCCATCCACTTTCACGTAGAAATTGAACCGTTAACGATACAACCTTAGATCAGCTTGTGGATTAATATAAACATAAAAACCTATCACCTGCAAAAACAAAATCGATTCTATCTTGCTTGGTTCAATAGAAATGGACACTTGTCCCTTTTAGTCGGTTAACAGAACCCACAACAGATATGGACACTTATCCCTTTTAGTGGGTTAACCCCATCCACTTTGGCGTAGAAATTGAACCGTTAAAGATAGAACCTTGGATCAGCTTGTAGATTAATATACACATAAAAACCAATCATCAGCAAAAACAAAATCGATTATATCTTGCTTGGTTCAATAGATATGGATACTTATCCATTTGGGGGGGGATGGGGTTAACCCCATCCACTTTGACGTAGAAATTGAACCGTTAACGATACATCCTTGGATCAGCTTGCGGATTAATATACACATAAAAACCTATCACCTGCAAAAACAAAATCGATTCTATCTTGCTTGGTTCAATAGAAATGGACACTTGTCCCTTTTAGTCGGTTAACAGAACCCACAACAGATATGGACACTTATCCCTTTTAGTGGGTTAACCCCATCCAGTTTGGCGTAGAAATTGAACCGTTAAAGATAGAACCTTGGATCAGCTTGTAGATTAATATACACATAAAAACCAATCATCAGCAAAAACAAAATCGATTCTATCCTGCTTGGTTCAATAGATATGGATACTTATCCCTTTTAGTCGGTTAACCCCATCCACTTTGACGTAGAAATTGAACCTTTAACGATACAACCTTGAATCAGCTTGTGGATTAATATACACATAAAAACCTACCATCTGCGAAAACAAAATCGATTCTATCTTGCTTGGTTCAATAGATATGTATACTTATCCCTTTTAGTCGGTTAACCCCACCCACTATAACGTAGAAATTGAACCGTTAACGATGGAAGCTTAGATCAGCTTGTGGATTAATATACACATAAAAACCTACCCCATCTGCAAAAACAAAATCGATTCTATCTCGCTTGGTTCAATAGATATGGACACTTGTCCCTTTTAGTCGGTTAACCCCACCCACAATAGATATGGACACTTATCACTTTTAGTCGGTTACTTTGATGTAGAAATTGAACCGCTAACGATAGAACCTTGTATCAGCTTGTGGATTAATACACACATAAAAACCTACCATCTGCAAAAATAAATTCGATTCTATCTTGCTTGGTTCAATAGATATGTATACTTATCCCTTTTAGTCGGTAACCCCACCCACTATAACGTAGAAATTGAACCGTTAACGATGGAAGCTTAGATCAGCTTGTGGATTAATATACACATAAAAACCTACCCCATCTGCAAAAACAAAATCGATTCTATCTTGCTTGGTTCAATAGATATGGACACTTGTCCCTTTTAGTCTCTGCAAAAATAAATTCGATTCTATCTTGCTTGGTTCAATAGACATGGACACTTATCCCTTTTAGTCGGTTAACCCCACCCACAATAGATGTGGACACTTATCCCTTTTAGTGGGTTAACCCCATCCACTTTGGCGTAGAAATTGAACCGTTAAAGATAGAACCTTGGATCAGCTTGTGGATTAATATACACATAAAAATCTTCCATCTGCAGAAAATCGATTCTATCTTGCTTGGTTCAATAGACATGTCGGTTAAACCCACCCACAATAGATGTGGACACTTATCCCTTTTAGTCGGTTAAGCCTATCCACTTTGACGTAGAAATTGAACCGTTAACGATAGAACCTTGTATCAGCTTGTGGATTAATATACACATAAAAACCTACCATCTGCAAAAATAAATTCGATTCTATCTTGCTTAGTTCAATAGACATGGACACTTACCCCTTTTAATCGGTTAACCCCACCCACAATAGATGTGGACGCTTATCCCTTTTAGTGGGTTAACCCCATCCACTTTGGCGTAGAAATTGAACCGTTAAAGATAGAACCTTGGGTCAGCTTGCAGATTAATATACACATAAAAACCAATCATCAGCAAAAACAAAATCGATTATATCTTGCTTGGTTCAATAGATATGGATACTTATCCATTTTAGTCGGTTAACCCCATCCACTTTGACGTAGAAATTGAACCGTTAACGATACATCCTTGGATCAGCTTGTGGATTAATATACACATAAAAACCTATCACCTGCAAAAACAGAATCGATTCTATCTTGCTTGGTTCAATAGATATGGACACTTGTCCCTTTTAGTCGGTTAACACAACCCACAACAGATATGGACACTTATCCCTTTTAGTGGGTTAACCCCATCCACTTTGGCGTAGAAATTGAACCGTTAAAGATAGAACCTTGGATCAGCTTGTAGATTAATATACACATAAAAACCTATCATCAGCAAAAACAAAATCGATTCTATCTTGCTTGGTTCAATAGATATGGATACTTATCCCTTTTAGTCGGTTAAACCCATCCACTTTGACGTAGAAATTGAACCGTTAACGATACAACCTTAGATCAGCTTGTGGATTAATATACACATAAAAACCTATCATCTGCAAAACAAAATCGATTCTATCTTGCTTGGTTCAATAGATATGGACACTTATCCCTTTTAGTCGGTTACTTTGATGTAGAAATTGAACCGTTAACGATACAACCTTGGATCTGCTTGTGGATTAATATAAACATAAAAACCTTCCATCTGCAGAAACAAAATCGATTCTATCTTGCTTGGTTGAATAGATATGTACACTTTTCCCTTTTAATCGGTTAACCCCATCCAGTATGATGTAGAAATTGAACCCTTAGCGATAGAACCTTGGATCAGCTTGTGCATTAATATACACATAAAAGCCTACCATCTGCAAAAATAAATTCGATTCTATCTTGCCTGGTTCAAAAGATATGTATACTTATCCCTTTTAGTCGGTTAACCCCACCCACTATGACGTAGAAATTGAACCATTAAAGATAGAGCCTTGGATCAGCTTGTGGATTAATATACCCATAAAAACCTACCATCTGCAAAAACAAAATCGATTCTATCTTGCTTGGTTCAATAGATATGGACACTTATCCCTTTTAGTCGGTTAACCCCACACAGTATGACGTAGAAATTGAACCATTAGCGACAGAACCTTGGATCAGCTCGTGAATTGATACACACATAAAAACCTACCATCTGCAAAAATAAATTCGATTCTATCTTGCTTGGTTCAATAGATATGTATACTTATCCCTTTTAGTCGGTTAACCCCACCCACGATGACGTAGAAATTGAACCATTAAAGATAGAGCCTTGGATCAGCTTGTGGATTAATATACACATAAAAACCTATCATCCGAAAAACAAAATCGATTCTATCTTGCTTGGTTCAATAGATATGGACACTTATCCCTTTTAGTCGGTTAACCCCACCCAGTATGACGTAGAAATTGAACCGTTAGCGACAGAACCTTGGATCAGCTTGTGGATTAATATATATATAAAAACCTATCATCTGTAGAAACAAAATCGATTCTATCTTGCTTGGTTCAATAGATATGGACACTTATCACTTTTAGTCGGTTAACCCCACCCAGTATGACGTAGAAATTGAACTGTTAACGATAGAACCTTGTATCAGCTTGTGGATTAATATACACATAAAAACCTACCATCTGCAAAAATAAAATCGATCCTATCTTGCTCGGTTCAATAGATGTGGACACTTATCCCTTTTAGTCGGTTAACCCCACCCAGTATGACGTAGAAATTGTACCGTTAGCGACAGAACCTTGGGTCAGCTTGTGGATTAATATACATATAAAAACCTATCATCTGAAAAACAAAATCGATTCTATCTTGCTTGGATCAATAGATATGTATACTTATCCCTTTTAGTCGGTTAACCCCACCCACTATGACGTAGAAATTGAACCATTAAAGATAGAGCCTTGGATCAGCTTTTGGATTAATATACACATAAAAACCTACCATCTGCAAAAATAAAATCGATTCTATCTTGCTTGGTTCAATAGATATGGACACTTATCCCTTTTAGTCGGTTACTTTGATGTAGAAATTGAACCGTTAACGATACAACCTTGGATCTGCTTGTGGATTAATATACACATAAAAACCTTCCATCTGCAGAAACAAAATCGATTCTATCTTGCTTGGTTCAATAGACATGTCGGTTAACCCCACCCACAATAGATGTGGACACTTATCCCTTTTAGTCGGTTAACCCTATCCACTTTGACGTAGAAATTGAACCGTTAAAGATAGAACCTTGTATCAGCTTGTGGATTAATATACACATAAAAACCTACCATCTGCAAAAATAAATTCGATTCTATTTTGCTTGGTTCAATAGACATGGACACTTATCCCTTTTTAGTCGGTTAACCCCACCCACAATAGATGTGGACACTTATCCCTTTTAGTGGGTTAACCCCATCCACTTTGGCGTAGAAATTGAACCGTTAAAGATAGAGCCTTGGATCAGCTTGTAGATTAATATACACATAAAAAACCTATCATCAGCAAAACAAAATCGATTCTATCCTGCTTGGTTGAATAGATATGGATACTTATCCCTTTTAGTCGGTTAACCCCATCCACTTTGACGTAGAAATTGAACCGTTAACGATACAACCTTGAATCATCTTGTGGATTAATATACACATAAAAACCTACCATCTGCGAAAACAAAATCGATTCTATCTTGCTTGGTTCAATAGATATGGGCACTTGTCCCTTTTAGTCGGTTAACCCCACCCACAATAGATATGGACACTTATCCCTTTTAGTCGGTTACTTTGATGTAGAAATTGAACCGCTAACGATAGAACCTTGTATCAGCTTGTGGATTAATACACACATAAAAACCTACCATCTGCAAAAATAAATTCGATTCTATCTTGCTTGGTTCAATAGATATGTATACTTATCCCTTTTAGTCGGTTAACCCCACCCACTATAACGTAGAAATTGAACCGTTAACGATGGAAGCTTAGATCAGCTTGTGGATTAATATACACATAAAAACCTACCATCTGCAAAAACAAAATCGATTCTATCTTGCTTGGTTCAATAGATATGGACACTTGTCCCTTTTAGTCGGTTAAACCCAGCCACAATAGATATGGACAATTATCCCTTTTAGTGGGTTAACCCCATCCACTTTGGCGTAGAAATTGAACCGTTAAAGATAGAGCCTTGGATCAGCTTGTGCATTAATATACACATAAAAACCTACCATCTGCAAAAATAAAATCGATTCTATCTTGCTTGGTTCAATAGACATGGACACTTATCCCTTTTAGTCGGTTAACCCCACCCACAATAGATGTCGACACTTATCCCTTTTAGTGGGTTAATCCCATCCACTTTGGCGTAGAAATTGAACCGTTAAATATAGAACCTTGGATCAGCTTGTGGATTAATATACACATAAAAACCTTCCATCTGCAGAAACAAAATCGATTCTATCTTGCTTGGTTCAATAGACATGTCGGTTAACCCCACCCACAATAGATGTGGACACTTATCCCTTTTAGTCGGTTAACCCTATCCACTTTGACGTAGAAATTGAACCGTTAACAATAGAACCTTGTATCAGCTTGTGGATTAATATACACATAAAAACCTACCATCTGCAAAAATAAATTCGATTCTATCTTGCTTGGTGCAATAGACATGGGACACTTATCCCTTTTAGTCGGTTAACCCCACCCACAATAGATGTGGACGCTTATCCCTTTTAGTGGGTTAACAACATCCACTTTGGCGTAGAAATTGAACCGTTAAAGATAGAACCTTGGATCAGCTTGTAGATTAATATACACATAAAAACCAATCATCAGCAAAAACAAAATCGATATCTTGCTTGGTTCAATAGATATGGATACTTATCCATTTTAGTCGCTTAACCCCATCCACTTTGACGTAGAAATTGAACCGTTAACGATACATCCTTCGATAAGCTTGTGGATTAATATACACATAAAAAACCTATCACCTGCAAAAACAAAATCGATTCTATCTTGCTTGGTCAATAGATATGGACACTTGTCCCTTTTAGTCGGTTAACCCCACCCACAATAGATATGGACACTTATGCCTTTTAGTGGGTTAACCCCATCCACTTTGGCGTAGAAATTGAACCGTTAAAGATAGAACCTTGGATCAGCTTGTTGATTAATATACACATAAAAACCTACCATCTGCAAAAATAAAATCGATTCTATCTTGCTTGGTTCAATAGACATGGACACTTATCCCTTTTAGTCGGTTAACCCCACCCACAATAGATGTGGACACTTATCCCTTTTAGTGGGTTAACCCCATCCACTTTGGCGTAGAAATTGAACCGTTAAAGATAGAGCCTTGGATCAGCTTGTGGATTAATATACAAATAAAAACCTATCATCAGCAAAAACAAAATCGATTCTATCTTGCTTGGTTCAATAGATATGGATACTTATCCCTTTTAGTCGGTTAACCCCATCCACTTTGACGTAGAAATTGAACCGTTAACGATACAACTTTAGATCAGCTTGTGGATTAATATACACATAAAAACCTATCATCTGCAAAACAATATCGATTCTATCTTGCTTGGTTCAATAGATATGGACACTTATCCCTTTTAGTCGGTTACTTTGATGTAGAAATTGAACCGTTAACGATACAACCTTGGATCTGCTTGTGGATTAATATAAACATAAAAACCTTCCATCTGCAGAAACAAAATCGATTCTATCGTGCTTGGTTCAATAGATATGTACACTTATCCCTTTTAATCGGTTAACCCCATCCAGTATGATGTAGAAATTGAACCCTTAGCGATAGAACCTTGGATCAGCTTGTGCATTAATATACACATAAAAACCTACCATCTGCAAAACAAAATTCGATTCTATCTTGCCTGGTTCAATAGATATGTATACTTATCCCTTTTAGTCGTTTAACCCCACCCACTATGACGTAGAAATTGAACCATTAAAGATAGAGCCTTGGATCAGCTTGTGGATTAATATACCCATAAAAACCTACCATCTGCAAAAACAAAATAGATTCTATCTTGCTTGGTTCAATAGATATGGACACTTATCCCTTTTAGTCGGTTAACCCCACACAGTATGACGTAGAAATTGAACCATTAGCGACAGAACCTTGGATCAGCTCGTGAATTAATACACACATAAAAACCTACCATCTGCAAAAATAAATTCGATTCTATCTTGCTTGGTTCAATAGATATGTATACTTATCCCTTTTAGTCGGTTAACCCCACCCACGATGACGTAGAAATTGAACCATTAAAGATAGAGCCTTGGATCAGCTTGTGGATTAATATACACATAAAAACCTATCATCCGAAAAACAAAATAGATTCTATCTTGCTTGGTTCAATAGATATGGACACTTATCCCTTTTAGTCGGTTAACCCCACACAGTATGACGTAGAAATTGAACCATTAGCGACAGAACCTTGGATCAGCTTGTGGATTAATATACACATAAAAACCTACCATCTGCAAAAATAAAATCGATCCTATCTTGCTCGGTTCAATAGATGTGGACACTTATCCCTTTTATTCGGTTAACCCCACCCAGTATGACGTAGAAATTGAACCATTAAAGATAGAGCCTTGGATCAGCTTGTGGATTAATATACCCATAAAAACCTACCATCTGCAAAAACAAAATAGATTCTATCTTGCTTGGTTCAATAGATATGGACACTTATCCCTTTTAGTCGGTTAACCCCACACAGTATGACGTAGAAATTGAACCATTAGCGACAGAACCTTGGAACAGCTTGTGGATTAATATACACATAAAAACCTATCATCCGAAAAACAAAATTGATTCTATCTTGCTTGGTTCAATAGATATGGACACTTATCCCTTTTAGTCGGTTAACCCCACCCAGTATGACGTAGAAATTGAACCGTGAGCGACAGAACCTTGGATCAGCTTGTGGATTAATATATATAAAAACCTATCATCTGTAGAAACAAAATCGATTCTATCTTGGTTGGTTCAATAGATATGGACACTTATCACTTTTAGTCGGTTAACCCCACCCAGTATGACGTAGAAATTGAACTGTTAACGATAGAACCTTGTGTCAGCTTGTGGATTAATATACACATAAAAACCTACCATCTGCAAAAATAAAATCGATCCTATCTTGCTTGGTTCAATAGATATGTATACTTATCCCTTTTAGTCGTTTAACCCCACCCACTATGACGTAGAAATTGAACCATTAAAGATAGAGCCTTGGATCAGCTTGTGGATTAATATACCCATAAAAACCTACCATCTGCAAAAACAAAATAGATTCTATCTTGCTTGGTTCAATAGATATGGACACTTATCCCTTTTAGTCGGTTAACCCCACACAGTATCACGTAGAAATTGAACCATTAGCGACAGAACCTTGTATCAGCTCGTGAATTAATACACACATAAAAACCTACC